>NW_027464427.1:0-68448 GCF_050947455.1 Rhinoderma darwinii
ACATATATACACATTACACACTTACACATATATCCACATTACACACATACATATATATCCACATTACACACTTACACATATATCCACATTACACACTTACATATAATACCACATTACACACATACATATATCCACATTACACACATACACATATATCCACATTACACACACATACATAATTCCACATTACACACATACACATATATCCACATTACACACTTACACATATATCCACATTACACACATACATATATTCC
Source organism: Rhinoderma darwinii (assembly GCF_050947455.1). Lineage (NCBI taxonomy): Eukaryota > Metazoa > Chordata > Amphibia > Anura > Rhinodermatidae > Rhinoderma > Rhinoderma darwinii. The sequence goes on from NW_027464427.1 coordinate 258, forward strand.
ACATTACACACTTACACATATATCCACATTACACACTTACATATATCCACATTACACACTTACACATATATACACATTACACACATACATATATCCACATTACACACTTACACATATATACTCATTACACACTTATACATATATCCACATTACACACTTACACATATATACACATTACACACATACATATATCCACATTACACACTTACACATATATTCACATTACACACATACATAATCCACATTACACACTTACACATATATCCACATTACACACTTACATATATACACATTACACACTTAAATATATCCACATTACACACGTTACACATATATACACATTACACACTTGCTTGCACATATATACACATTACACACTTACATATATCCACATTACACACATACATATATCCACATTACACACTTACACATATATACACATTACACACTTACACATATATCCACATTACACACTTACACATATATCCACATTACACACTTACACATATATACACATTACACACTTACACATATATCCACATTATACACTTACATATATCCACATTACACACATACATATATCCACATTACACACTTACACATATATCCACATTACACACTTACACATATATCCACATTACACACTTAGACATATATACACATTATACACATACTTATATCCACATTACACACATACATATATCCACATTACACACTTAGACATATATACACATTATACACATACTTATATCCACATTACACACATACATATATACACATTATACACATACTTATATCCACATTACACACATACATATATACACATTACACACATACATATATCCACATTACACACTTAGACATATATACACATTACACACTTACTATATATCCACATTACACACTTACATATATCCACATTACACACATACATATATCCACATTACACACATACATATATCCACATTACACACTTACACATATATCCACATTACACACTTACACATATATACACATTACACACTTACATATATCCACATTACACACTTACACATATATACACATTACACACTTACACATATATACACATTACACACTTACACATATATACACATTGCACACTTACACATATATACAAATTACACACATACATATATCCACATTACACACTTACACATATATACACATTACACACTTACATATATCCACATTACACACATACATATATTCACATTACACACTTACACATATATCCACATTACACACTTACACATATATACACATTACACACATACATATATCCACATTACACACATACATATATCCACATTACACACTTACACATATATCCACATTACACACATACATATATCCACATTACACACATACCTATATCCACATTACACACTTACACATATATACACATTACACACTTACATATATCCACATTACACACTTAGGGCGGGTTCACACATGGCGGAATTTCACTTAAATTCCGCTGCGGACACTCCGCAGCGTTAATCCGCAGCGGAGCCGTTTCTACATTGACTTTCACTTTAATTTAGCAGTGTTCGTTTACACGATGCGTACAATTCCGCTGCGGAGCATAGGCTGCGGAGCGGAATTTGGTGTCCGCAGCATGCTCTGTCTGTTGCGGAGCAGTGGCGGACTCATGGCGGAATTTCTCCATTGACTTCAATGGAGATTCAAAGTTCCGCAATGAAGTCCGCAGCTGTCATGCACATGTCATGTGTGCTGCGGATGCGTCTTGCTTTTTTTACTTGACATTTCTTCATTCTGGCTGGACCTATGTATTTCTAGGTCTACAGCCAGACTGAGGAAGTCAATGGGGCTCCCGTAATGACGGGAGCGTTGCTAGGAGACGTCAGTAAATAGTCACTGTCCAGGGTGCTGAAAGAGTTAAGCGATCGGCAGTAACTGTTTCTGCACCCGGGACAGTGACTACCGATCCCAATATACATGTATCTGTAAAAAAAAATGAAGTTCGTACTTACCGAGAACTCCCTGTTTCTGTCTCCAGTCCGGCCTCCCAGGATGACGTTTCAGTGTAAGTGACGGCTGCAGCCAATCACAGGCCAAGCACAGGCTGCAGCGGTCACATGGACTGCCGCGTCATCCAGGGAGGTCGGGCTGGATGCCGAAGGAGGGACGCGTCATAAAGACAACGGGCGGTAAGTATGAATTTCTTTTACTTTCACTAGGGAAAGTGCTGTCCCTTCTCTCTATCCTGCACTGATAGGGAGAAGGGAAGCACTTTTCCCGCAGTCCGCAGCAGCTAGTCCGCATCAATTTTCTGCACATTTTGTGCAGATCCGCAGCCGTAATCCGCAACCCGGATTCTGTGCGGCATTGATGCGGACAGTTTGCGGAGGAATTCCGCCATGTGTGGTCATGCCCTTACACATATATACACATTACACACTTACATATATCCACATTACACACTTACACATATATACACATTACACACTTACACATATATCCACATTACACACTTACATATATATCCACATTACACACTTACACATATATCAACATTACACACTTACATATATACACATTACACACATACATATATCCACATTACACACTTACACATATATCCACATTACACACTTACACATATATACACATTACACACATACATATATTCACATTACCCACTTACATATATCCACATTACACACATACATATATCCACATTACACACATACATACATCCACATTACACACTTACACATATATCCACATTACACACTTACACATATATCCACATTACACACATACATATATCCACATTACACACTTACACATATATCCACATTACACATTTACATATATTCACATTACACACTTACACATATATACACATTACACACATACATATATCCACATTACACACTTACACATATATACTCATTACACACTTATACATATATCCACATTACACACTTACACATATATACACATTACACACATACATATAGCCACATTACACACTTACACATATATTCACATTACACACATACATACATCCACATTACACACTTACACATATATCCACATTACACACTTACACATGTATACACATTACACACATACATATATCCACATTACACACTTACACATATATTCACATTACACACTTACATATATCCACATTACACACTTACACATATATACACATTACACACTTACATATATCCACATTACACACTTACACATATATACACATTACACACTTAAATATATCCACATTACACACTTACACATATATACACATTACACACTTGCACATATATACACATTACACACTTACATATATCCACATTACACACATACATATATCCACATTACACACTTACACATATATACACATTACACACTTACATATATCCACATTACACACTTACACATATATCCACATTATACACTTACATATATCCACATTACACACTTACACATATATCCACATTATACACATACATATATCCACATTACACACTTACACATATATCCACATTACACACTTACATATATTCACATTACACACTTACACATATATACACATTACACACTTACATATATCCACATTACACACTTACACATATATACTCATTACACACTTATACATATATCCACATTACACACTTACACATATATACACATTACACACTTACACATATATACACATTACACACATACATATATCCACATTACACACATACATATATCCACATTACACACATACATATATCCACATTACACACTTACACATATATCCACATTACACACTTACACATATATCCACATTACACACTTACATATATCCACATTACACACATACCTATATCCACATTACACATATACCTATATCCACATTACACACTTACACATATATACACATTACACACTTACACATATATTCACATTACACACTTACATATATCCACATTAACACTTACACATATATCACATACACACTTACATATATCCACATTACCACTTACACATATATACACATTACACACTTACACATATATCCACATTACACACTTACATATATATCCACATTACACACTTACACATATATCAACATTACACACTTACATATATACACATTACACACATACATATATCCACATTACACACTTACACATATATCCACATTACACACTTACACATATATACACATTACACACATACATATATTCACATTACCCACTTACATATATCCACATTACACACATACATATATCCACATTACACACACACATACATACATCCACATTACACACTTACACATATATCCACATTACACACTTACACATATATCCACATTACACACATACATATATCCACATTACACACTTACACATATATCCACATTACACACTTACAAATATTCACATTACACACTTACACATTATACACATTACACACATACATATATCCACATTACACACTTACACATATATACTCATTACACACTTATACATATATCCACATTACACACTTACACATATATACACATTACACACATACATATATCCACATTACACACTTACATATATATTCACATTACACACATACATACATCCACATTACACACTTACACATATATACACATTACACACACACATATATTCACATTACACACATACATACATCCACATTACACACTTACACATATATCCACATTACACACTTACACATATATTCACATTACACACTTACATATATCCACATTACACACTTACACATATATACACATTACACACTTACATATATCCACATTACACACTTACACATATATACACATTACACACTTAAATATATCCACATTACACACTTACACATATATACACATTACACACTTGCACATATATACACATTACACACTTACATATATCCACATTACACACATACATATATCCACATTACACACTTACACATATATACACATTACACACTTACATATATCCACATTACACACTTACACATATATCCACATTATACACTTACATGTATCCACATTACACACTTACACATATATCCACATTATACACATACATATATCCACATTACACACTTACACATATATCCACATTACACACTTACATATATTCACATTACACACTTACACATATATACACATTACACACTTACATATATCCACATTACACACTTACACATATATACTCATTACACACTTATACATATATCCACATTACACACTTACACATAATACACATTACACACATACATATATCCACATTACACACTTACACATATATTCACATTACACACTAACATATATCCACATTACACACTTACACATATATACACATTACACACTTACATATATCCACATTACACACTTACACATATATACACATTACACACTTACATATATCCACATTACACACTTACACATATATCCACATTACACACATACATATATCCACATTACACACTTACACATATATACACATTACACACTTACATGTATCCACATTACACACTTACACATATATACACATTACACACTTACATGGATCCACATTACACACTTACACATATATACACATTACACACTTACACATATATTCACATTACACACTTACATATATCCACATTACACACTTACACATATATCCACATTACACACTTACATATATCCACATTACACACTTACATATATATACACATTACACACTTACATATATCCACATTACACACTTACACATATATACACATTACACACTTACACATATATACACATTACACACTTACATGTATCCACATTACACACTTACACGTATATATACACATTACACACTTACATGGATCCACATTACACACTTACACATATATACACATTACACACTTACACATATATTCACATTACACACTTACATATATCCACATTACACACTTACATATATCCACATTACACACTTACATATATCCACATTACACACTTACACATATACACACATTACACACTTACACATATATACACATTACACACTTACACATATATTCACATTACACACTTACACATATATCCACATTACACACTTACATATATCCACATTACACACATACATATATCCACATTACACACTTACACATATATACACATTACACACTTACACATATATACACATTACACACATACATATATACACATTACACACATACATATATCCACATTACACACTTACATATATCCACATTACACACTTACATATATATCCACATTACACACATACATATATACACATTACACACATACATATATCCACATTACACACATACATATATACACATTACACACATACAGATATTCACATTACACACTTACACATATATCCACATTACACACATACATATATCCACATTACACACATACATATATACACATTACACACATACATATATACACATTACACACATACATATATCCACATTACACACTTACATATATCCACATTACACACTTACATATATATCCACATTACACACATACATATATACACATTACACACATACATATATCCACATTACACACATACATATATACACATTACACACATACAGATATTCACATTACACACTTACACATATATCCACATTACACACATACATATATCCACATTACACACATACATATATACACATTACACACATACATATATACACATTACACACATATATATCCACATTACACACATACATATATACACATTACACACATACAGATATGTGATTACTCCGGGGCTTCTGGAGATATCCACACTTTATGAGTGCGTTCAAAAGTCTATTCCGAAAAACTTGCCTCTGGTAGAAAAGCAAAGGTCATTCCCAAATATATCGTTCAAGCTGATCATTTTTATTACTTTCTGGTATTCCAAATAGACGGATGTTATCTAACAAGACCTATTCTCTAGGTCCAGAAGTTTATTATTATTATACAGCTTTATCTCTTCCTCCATGAATAGGTTACGGCCTAGAAGGACATTAAGGTTGTGAGTAATGCATGTAGTCTGATATTCCAATTGGTTAGATCTAGTGTTCAAACTGATCAAATCATCTTTTACTTCTTTAAAATCCATTTTCATTTGTTTGCGCTTCTCAGGCATCATCCTTTGCATCACGACCTCCATTGTTTTTTTTTATTAGTGCTGGCGGTATCTGCAGAGTGTCCGTACTAGAGGCCACCATTACTTCCGCCATTTGTGAAATTGTGCTCTCCTGTAAACTTACTTTCTGTGTGGGATCAGTTATTTTAGTTAAATCCCCAATTGTTCTTCTTCTTTACCCCTCCACCACCCATCAGAGAATTCTGAAAGTAAACTGATTTAAAGCAAGAAAGTTAAACCTCCCTTAAAGTTGTAACTTGCGTTTTGGAATGGAGAAGTTTCTTTGTTGCACTGGTTCTCAATACTTATTAGGTAAAAAAGAAAGGTTCAATTACACCCCTTCCAGTAGTAAACGTTTTCCTCCTGCAGCCACCCCTAAAACAGGAGAAGAGTTCCTTGTTTGTAGTCGGCGCCCTCCAGGGTTTAGATGCGTTCTACAATGCTGTTCTGTAAGGGGTCTTACATGTGCCGCTGCCGGAGCCGCCAGCCAAAGTGGCGTACAAAGTAAGTGCAGAGTTGCCAGCTTCAGTAGCAGTACGCAGTCCACAGCTTGCCTGCACATCACCTCCTGATCAGTGTTTGGGCATCCACTTGGCAAATGTGATTTCATGTGGATAAGTGTGAAGTTGTGCCTTATAGTCTTGGGAAGAGATGTCTAAGGGTGACATAATAAATCTATATCAGTATATAAATAGCCTGTATAAAAAATTATGGTGAAAAGCTGTTCCCTTTAAAATCCCCTTAAAAGACCAGGGGCAACTCCCTCCATCTGGAGAAAATAAGGTTCAGTCTCCAGATGTGACAAGCCTTCTTTACTGTAAGAGCGGTGAATCTGGGGAATAGTCACCTCAGGAGCTGGTCACAGCAGGGACAGGTGTTGGCTTCAAAAAAGGCAAAGATCATTTCTTACAGCAAACAAAATCCACACTTACTTAAATGTATAGAATTCTTGTATGAACAATTCTCCAGTCTGATCACCACATAGGATCAGGATGGAAATGTTTCCCTTTTGGGCAGATATGAGTTTGTTTTATTCCTTCCTCTTGATCAGTAGGAGGAAACAATGGTCTACAATGTACCGCTACCTCTTACCTTCATCCACATCCTCTCTGATGCTTTGGTTGAACTTGATGTACATGTGTCTTTTCCCAGCGATGTAACTATATAACTATGTGAATGGAAATCATCGCTCCTCCTGCTAATAATTCTGCTTCTTTATGTTGGGTGAACTATAGGCCCACAAGATGTCAGGGCCCAGTTGTGAATGTGACCTCTGTACCCCCCACAGCTGCACCGCTGCCTCTCTCCTGCTGTATTCTGTCACTGCTGACAATTGTGCTTGTGTTTAACCCCTTCACGACCAGCCCACGTAGATTAACGGGCTGCCGTGCTGGGCTTTTCTCCTGCAGCCCGTTAATTCACGTGGTGTCAGAACAGCGTGCACAGCGCTCTCCCTGTGCTCTGAATCTCTCAGCACACGCTGCTACTAGCAGCCTAAGTGCTGAGAGAAGACATCAGGACCGGATTGGTGTCGGTCCTGATCACGTGATCACCATGATAAACTTATCATGATGATCACAGCAAAGTTTGTTGCAGCAACAAACTTTCGTGCTGTTTGTTACAAGGTTTCTCCTCCCTCCCTGTCAGATCGTTCTGAGACAGTGGGGGAGAAGAAGCTGTGCCGAGGAGCTGCTGTGTGTCTCTATAAAGACACAATGACTGTGAAACACACAAAAACACCTCCACATAGATAGTTTAGTGTAGGCAGCTAGTTATAGTTTAGGTAGATAGTACTCAGACTAGGACAATTAATTAGTTAATTAATAATCAATTAGGGCTTAGAATGTGTGTATATATATATATATATATATATATATACACACACACACACACATACACACACAGTATATAAATATATATATATATATATATATATATATATATATATATATATATATATATATATATATATATATATCTCCGTCTCTCTCTCTCTCTCTCTCTCTATATATATATATATATACCTATAAAATCATATAGATATATATATTTATATACTGTGTATATATATATATATATATATACACACACACACACACGTGATATATATTATATGTAGACATATATTTGAAATTTGTTAATACTAAAAATAAATAATTAGGGATGTTATATATCTATATCATCAAATAGATATATACATACATGTATACACACATATACTTATATAAATCTCTTCATATATTTGACACGTCTGTAAATTCTAAATACATTGATTCATTGTTAGGCTGTGTTCACACAGAATTTTTTGCAGGAGGAAAATTCCTCCTGCAAAAACTGCTCCAGACGTTTTTTGCAAAGTGGTTTGACAAAAACTCATCAAAACACTCGTCGAGGTGTTTTTTTTTACTCTTCTGACTGATTGAAATGGAGTTTTGGAGGCGGAAACCGCCTCAAGATAGGTCATGTCGCTTCTTTTTACCGCGATGCGTTTTTTTTGCTCACGGTAAAAAAGCTCGTCCAACTCCCATTGAAATCAATGGGAGACATTTTCGGGCGGTTTTTGACGAGTTTTGCGTAGCGGTTTCCGCGCCGAAAAACTCGTAAAAAAACTCTGTGTGAACAGGGCCTTAGGGTTGTTCATAAATTTATTGATCAATGGATTAGTGGACTTTTTCTTTGTTACTTTTATTAAAACTGTTACAAAAAATAAGTAAAAAAAAAAAAACATCAAAAATGGCACGCAAGTTATATATCACTAAAGAGGAATTTGCTCTCTTGGATTCCGATAGTGAATGGGGTCACTTTTGGGGGGTTTTCGCTGTTTTGGTCCCTCCACGGCGTTGAGCTCCAAAACCCAAATGGCGCTCCTTCCCTTCTGAGGGCTGTAATGTGTTCAAATATAAGTTTATGACGACATATGGGGTATTGCCGTAATCAGGATAAATTTCTTTACAAATGTTGGGGCGCTTTTTCTCCTTTATTCTTTGCAAAAATTAAAAATGTCTATGTTTCTTCAGAAGAAATGTAGATTTTCATTTTCACAGACTAACGCCAATAAATTCAGCAAAAAACCTGTGGGGTTAAAATGCTCACTATACAACTAGATAAATTCCTTGAGGGGTGTAGTTTCCAAATTGGGGTCACTTTTTGGGGGTTTCTACTGTTTAGGTACCACAAGACCTCTTCAAACCAGACATGGAGCCTAAAATATATTGTAATAAAAAGGAGGCTTCAAAATCCACTAGGTGCTCCTTTGCTTCTGAGGCCGGTGCTTCAGTCCATTATCACACTAGGGCCACATGTGGGATATTTCTAAATACTGCAGAATCTGGGCAATAAATATTGAGTTGCGTTTCTCTGGTAAAACCTTCTGTGTTACAGAAATGTTTCTATTACAAATGAATTTCTGCAAAAAAAATTACATTTGTAAATTTCACTTCTACTTTGCTTTAATTCCTGTGCAATGCCTAAAGGGTTAAGAAACGTTCTAAATGCTGTTTTGAATACTTTGAGGGGTGAAGTTTTTAAAATGGGGTGAATTATGGGGAGTTTCTAATATATAAGGCCCTCAAAGCCACTTCAGAACTGAACTGGTCCATGAAAAAATAGGTTTTGGAAATTTCTTGAAAATGTGAGAAATTGCTGCTAAAAATCTAAGCCTTGTAACGTCCTAGAAAAATAAAAGGATGTTCAAAAAACGATGCCAACATAAAGTAGACTTATGGGGGATGTTAACTAGTAACTATTGTGTGTGGTATTAATATCTGTTTTGCAAGCAGATACATTCAAATTTAGAAAAATTCTATTTTTTGCAAATTTTCTATAAATTTTGGTGTTTTTCACAAATAAATATTGAATTTATCGACCAAATTTTTTCACAGACGTAACTTACAATATGTCACGAGAAAACAATCTCAGAATCGCTTGGATAGGTAAAAGCATTCCGGAGTTATTACCACATAAAGTGACACATGTCAGATTTGAAAAAATTGCCTGCGTCCACAAGGCCAAAACGGCTGTGTCCTGAAGGGGTTAAAACCATGCACTTCTGATAATGATGATGATGATGATGATGATGATGATGATGATGATGATACATATTCATATAGTGAGAAAAGCACCTTATGATTTGTTATATATTTCTATAAGCTTAAACCCATATGTGAAGTCCAGTAGTGAATATAATTTTAGTCATGGAGTGAAAGAGCAGATCAGTAAAGGCCCATTTATAAGGGACAATTCTATCCCAGTTATATTTACATTCAGATACAAATAATATTTTTTTTTTTATAAGAATGCTTTATATAAAGTACATTATCCTGATAATCTCCTCATGTAAATGGGCTTTACAGCAGCTACCTGACTGTGAGAAAGGAACAAAGCTCCTTATTCAGATCCAAATCAAAAATACAAAGCAATAAAAATAATCAAAATGATATGAATCTGATAAACAGAAAAGGCAAATTACAGAAATTCTCAAATATATTCCTATCAGTGAAGAATTATACAAATCTTTCTGAAATTTCTTCTTCATGGACCTCTTTATACAATGTCCGTAGTGATCTAGTTGACCTGTTAAGAAGGAAATTAGTGTAGATTTGATAGGGATTGGTCAATTTAGTATTTGAAAAATTAGCTTTATCCAGAAATAAGAAAGAAATTGTATTTTTTATTAATAGAGTAATTTTATGTTCTTTCTAGTTTTTGGTGCCACAATGGGGTGGGTGTCGCTTTTTTATAAAATGGTGCATCCTTCCCATGTGCTGGAAGTGAAAGGGTCCCTGGTGTGTGAGTGCGATGAGGAAATTAGATTGTGAGCCCCTCTGGGGACAGGGACTGATGTGAGTTACTATAATCTATCTATAGAGACGTCTTTTGTAGCTGCTCTGGGGTCCCGCTGACTAATAAGGGTCCTGTATGAGTGCCCCCATATAACAATGCTGTAGTAGGGCCAGACAACCCCTGTAATGTATGAAATATAACAAACTCTCTACATGTTTTGGACCTTTATAAAATATTTGTAAAATCTTTGAATCTGTTTCTGCTGCTTTTGTGGATATTTGTTATAATAAACGGTTCCGCTGTTTACTACTTATTCTTGTCGTCTTTGTCTTTTTTTATACCGGTGATCGAGTGTTGGTTTATGTGTGTAATACAAAAAAGAGTAAAGTTCTTTTAATCTGGAATTCAGTATTCCGGAAATTCTGATAAACCGACCCCAAATTGTAAAATAATCTGGAATCTGAGAAAACAAGAAGCAGAAGACTTAGGAGGGAGAAGCTATGATGAGACTCCCGGATTTCTACTTCTACAAGGACATTTTATAAACTTGTTTATTTTTCATCTAATCGTTCAGAATGTCTGATAATCTGGGATCTGTCAGATCCCACTAATGTTGGATTTACAGAATAATACTGCACTCGGATAAAGAAGCAAGCTTTACGGGAGCTCCAATTCATTAACAAGTCTTATGTTACAGTTAGGTCCGGAATTATTTGGACAGTGACACAAGTTTTGGCATTTTAGCGTTTTTTAAATCAATATGGGTTCATCTTTAATTTGAGGGTATTCACATCCTAATTTGAGGAATGTCTTAGGAATTATAGCTCTTTAATATGTAGCTGCCTCTTTTTCAAGAGACCAAAGGTAATTGAACAATTATCTCAATGGCTATTTAATGGGCTGCATGGGCTCTTCCCTCGTTAATCCATCATCAATTAAGCAGGTAAAAGGTCTGGTGTTGATTCCAGGTGTGGCATTTACATTTGTAAGCTGTTGCTATGAACCCACAACATGAGGTCAAAGGAGCTCTCAATGCAAGTGAAACAGACCATCATTAGGCTGAAAAAATATGAAGAAATCCATCAGAGAGATAGCACAAATGTTAGGAGTGGCCAAATAAACTGTTTGGTACTTTCTTGAAAAGAAAGAGCGCACTCCAAAAGGCCTGGACGTCCACGAATGAAAACAGTGGTGGATGATCACAGAATCCTTTCCATGGTGAAGAAAAACCCTTTCACAATATCTACCCAAGTGAAGAACACTCTCCTGGAAGTAGGAGTAACAGTATCTAAGTCTACCATAAAGAGAAGACTTCATGAGAGCAAATACAGAGGGTTCACCACAAGGTGCAAACCATTAATCAGCCTCAAATATAGAAAGGCCAGATTAGACTTTGCCAAACAACATGTTTGGAACAGCATGAAACGAAGATCAACCTGTACCAGAATGATGGGAGGAAGAAAGTATGGAGAAGGCTTTGAACGGCTTATGATCCAAAGCACAAAACATCCTCTGTAAAACATGGTGGAGGCCGTGGGATGGCATGGGCATGCATGGCTGCCAAAGGCACTGGGTCACTAGTGTTTATTGATGATGTGACTGAAGACAAAAGCAGCCGGATGAATTCTGAAGTGTTCAGGGATTTACTTTCTGCTCAGATTCAACCAAATGCAGCAAGGACGTCGCTTCACAGTACAGATGGACAATGACCCAAAACATATTGCGAAAGAAACCCAGGAGTTCTTTAAGGCAAAGAAGTGGAATATTCTGCAATGGCCAAGTAAATCACCAGATCTCAACCCGATCGAGCTGCATTTCACTTGCTTAAGACAAAACTTAAGGCAGAAAGACCCACAGACAAGCAACAACTGAAGACGCTGCAGTAAAGGCCGGGCAAAGCATCACAAACCCAGCGTGTGGTGATGTCCATGGGTTCCAGACTTCAGGCAGTCATTGCCTGCAAAGGATTCGCTACAAAGTATTAAAATAAAAACCATTTTATTTATGGTAATGTTAATTTGTCCAATTACTTTTGAGCCCTTGAAATGAGGAGGTTGTGTAGAAAAATGGTTACAATTCCTAAACGTTTCACAGGATATTTTTGTTGAACCCCTGGAATTAAACCTGAAAGTCTACACTTCAATTGCATCTCAGTTGTTTCATTTCAAATAGAGCCCAAATCATGAAGACTGTGTCACTGTCCAAATAATTCTGGACCTAACTGTATAAAATGTGGCTCCCTAAGCAGGGTGTAACAAGGAGCCATGGGGCGCAGGAGAAAAACAGAACGGGCCTCACTGCAAAGATGATCATCACCAGAAGCAAGTGTGTCCAGGAAATTGAGAGTTATGATTTGTATGGTTTTCAGTCCCTGTAGGTGCACAAAAAAAAAATTCTGGCACCCCTCCATCATGCACAGTGAATCCCAACTATTCCTCACCTTTAATAATATGGAGATGACCCCTTAGATGCTGGATTCTATAAAAGCTGCTATGTCTGATACAGCGGCAGACACAGACAGCTGAACAGTATATGGGCCCAACACCAATAATATGTCTGCCCCTAGCCTTCTACCTTGGTTGTTATACACTGGTGACCAGGATCATGTGCAAAAATCCTAAGGCCCTAAAGCAAAACTCAGAATGGGTCCCCCGTCCAACTGAGAGCTCCAGCAAGTGTACTCCACCTTTATTAAAGGTAACATCCTTTATTATGTTTTTGATCCAAAATTCTGTGCCAATAAATGTCATAATATATCTGGGGAGCTCTGTTTTCTGACTTGTGATATACAGTATATCTCTGGGTGTATACAGCAGCCACTAGGGGGAGCTCACTACATATTTATATAGCTAGTGTTTAACTCAAGGGGTGTAATTGTACATCTTTATGTAGTGATCGTCCCTTAGTGGCTTGTGCAAATAGCTGCTATGACGGTGTCATTTGTCAGTGTTTCCATCAGGGAAGCTGCTGTGACATCACAAGAGGGTTTCAGTCACATAAACTATTGTGACTTCAGCAATGTTTTTTTGTTAGGTAGCTGCTATAACTTCACAAGTGAGTTTCTGTCAGGTAAGCTCCTGTCACTTTTTTTGGCAGATGCCTGCCGGGGTTCTTCCATACATGGATGTAAAAGCAACAAGCAATGGCTTTTCACAAGCCCTCCAAAAATTGACGCTTTTTTTGGCAGATGCCTGCCGGGGTTCTTCCATAGATGGATGTAAAAGCAACAAGCAATGGCTTTTCACAAGCCCTCCAAAAATTGACCCTTTTTTTGGCAGATGCCTGCCGGGGTTCTTCCATACATGGATGTAAAAGCAACAAGCAATGGCTTTTCACAAGCCCTCCAAAAATTGACGCTTTTTTTGGCAGATGCCTGCCGGGGTTCTTCCATACATGGATGTAAAAGCAACAAGCAATGGCTTTTCACAAGCCCTCCAAAAATTGACCCTTTTTTGGCAGATACCTGCCGGGGTTCTTCCATAGATGGATGTAAAAGCAACAAGCAATGGCTTTTCACAAGCCCTCCAAAAATTGACCCTTTTTTTTGGCAGATGCCTGTTGGGGTTCTTCCATACATTGAGGTAAAAGCAACAAGCAATGACTTTTCACAAGCCCTCCAAAAATTGACGCTTTTTTTGGCAGAAGCCTGCCGGGGTTCTTCCATACATGGATGTAAAAGCAACAAGCAATGGCTTTTCACAAGCCCTCCAAAAATTGACCATTTTTTTTGGCAGATGCCTGCCGGGGTTCTTCCATACATGGATGTAAAAGCAACAAGCAATGGCTTTTGACAAGCCCTCCAAAAATTGACCCTTTTTATTGGCAGATGCCTGCCGGGGTTCTTCCATACATGGATGTAAAAGCAACAAGCAATGGCTTTTCACAAGCCCTCCAAAAATTGACCATTTTTTTTGGCAGATGCCTGCCGGGGTTCTTCCATACATGGATGTAAAAGCAACAAGCAATGGCTTTTCACAAGCCCTCCAAAAATGTACGCTTTTTTTGGAAGATGCCTGCCGGGGTTCTTCCATACATGGATGTAAAAGCAACAAGCAATGACTTTTCAAAAGCCCTCCAAAAATTTACTCTTTTTATTGGCAGATGCCTGCCGGGGTTCTTCCATACATGGATATAAAAGCAACAAGCAATGGCTTTTCACAAGCCCTCCAAAAATTGACCCTTTTTTTTGGCAGATGCCTGTTGGGGTTCTTCCATACATTGATGTAAAAGCAACAAGCAATGACTTTTCACAAGCCCTCCAAAAATTGACGCTTTTTTTGGCAGATGCCTGCCGGGGTTCTTCCATACATGGATGTAAAAGCAACAAGCAATGACTTTTCAAAAGCCCTCCAAAAATTTACTCTTTTTATTGGCAGATGCCTGTCGGGGTTCTTCCATACATGGATGTAAAAGCAACAAGCAATGGCTTTTCACAAGCCCTCCAAAAATTGACCCTTTTTTTTGGCAGATGCCTGCCGGGGTTCTTCCATAGATGGATGTAAAAGCAACAAGCAATGGCTTTTCACAAGCCCTCCAAAAATTGACCCTTTTTTGGCAGATACCTGCCGGGGTTCTTCCATAGATGGATGTAAAAGCAACAAGCAATGGCTTTTCACAAGCCCTCCAAAAATGTACGCTTTTTTTGGAAGATGCCTGCCGGGGTTCTTCCATACATGGATGTAAAAGCAACAAGCAATGACTTTTCAAAAGCCCTCCAAAAATTTACTCTTTTTATTGGCAGATACCTGCCGGGGTTCTTCCATACATGGATGTAAAAGCAACAAGCAATGGCTTTTCACAAGCCCTCCAAAAATGTACGCTTTTTTTGGCAGATGCCTGCTGGGGTTCTTCCATACATGGATGTAAAAGCAACAAGCAATGACTTTTCACAAGCCCTCCAAAAATTGACGCTTTTTTTTGGCAGATGCCTGCCGGGGTTCTTCCATACATGGATGTAAAAGCAACAATCAATGGCTTTTCACAAGCCCTACAAAAATTGACCCTTTTTTTGGCAGATGCCTGCCGGGGTTCTTCCATAGATGGATGTAAAAGCAACAAGCAATGGCTTTTCACAAGCCCTCCAAAAATTGACCCTTTTTTTGGCAGATGCCTGCCGGGGTTCTTCCATAGATGGATGTAAAAGCAACAAGCAATGACTTTTAACAAGCCCTCCAAAAATTTACCCTTTTTTTGGCAGATGCCTGCCGGGGTTCTTCCATACATGGATGTAAAAGCAACAAGCAATGGCTTTTCACAAGCCCTCCAAAAATTGACCCTTTTTATTGGCAGATGCCTGCCGGGGTTCTTCCATACATGGATGTAAAAGCAACAAGCAATGGCTTTTCACAAGCCCTCCAAAAATTAACGCTTTTTTTGGCAGATGCCTGCCGGGGTTCTTCCATACATGGATGTAAAAGCAACAAGCAATGGCTTTTCACAAGCCCTCCAAAAATTGACGCTTTTTTTGGCAGATGCCTGCCGGGGTTCTTCCATAGATGGATGTAAAAGCAACAAGCAATGACTTTTCACAAGCCCTCCAAAAATTGACCCTTTTTTTGGCAGATGCCTGCCGGGGTTCTTCCATACATGGATGTAAAAGCAACAAGCAATGGCTTTTCACAAGCCCTCCAAAAATTTACGCTTTTTTTGGCAGATGCCTGCCGGGGTTCCTCCATAGATGGATGTAAAAGCAACAAGCAATGACTTTTCAAAAGCCGTCCAAAAATTTACTCTTTTTATTGGCAGATGCCTGCCGGGGTTCTTCCATACATGGATGTAAAAGCAACAAGCAATGGCTTTTCACAAGCCCTCCAAAAATGTACCCTTTTTATTGGCAGATGCCTGCCGGGGTTCTTCCATACATGGATGTAAAAGCAACAAGCAATGGCTTTTCACAAGCCCTCCAAAAATTAACGCTTTTTTTGGCAGATGCCTGCCGGGGTTCTTCCATACATGGATGTAAAAGCAACAAGCAATGGCTTTTCACAAGCCCTCCAAAAATTGACGCTTTTTTTTGCAGATGCCTGCCGGGGTTCTTCCATAGATGGATGTAAAAGCAACAAGCAATGACTTTTCAAAAGCCGTCCAAAAATTTACTCTTTTTATTGGCAGATGCCTGCCGGGGTTCTTCCATACATGGATGTAAAAGCAACAAGCAATGGCTTTTGACAAGCCCTCCAAAAATTGACAATTTTTATTGGCAGATGCCTGCCGGGGTTCTTCCATACATGGATATAAAAGCAACAAGCAATGGCTTTTCACAAGCCCTCCAAAAATTGACGCTTTTTTTGGCAGATGCCTGCCGGGGTTCTTCCATGGATGGATGTAAAAGCAACAAGAAATAACTTTTCACAAGCCCTCCAAAAATTGACCCTTTTTTTTGGCAGATGCCTGCCGGGGTTCTTCCATACATGGATGTAAAAGCAACAAGCAATGGCTTTTCACAAGCCCTCCAAAAATGTACGCTTTTTTTGGAAGATGCCTGCCGGGGTTCTTCCATAGATGGATGTAAAAGCAACAAGCAATGGCTTTTCACAAGCCCTCCAAAAATTAACGCTTTTTTTGGCAGATGCCTGCCGGGGTTCTTCCATACATGGATGTAAAAGCAACAAGCAATGGCTTTTCACAAGCCCTCCAAAAATTGACCCTTTTTTTTGGCAGATGCCTGTTGGGGTTCTTCCATACATTGATGTAAAAGCAACAAGCAATGACTTTTCACAAGCCCTCCAAAAATTGACGCTTTTTTTGGCAGATGCCTGCCGGGGTTCTTCCATACATGGATGTAAAAGCAACAAGCAATGACTTTTCAAAAGCCCTCCAAAAATTTACTCTTTTTATTGGCAGATGCCTGTCGTGGTTCTTCCATACATGGATGTAAAAGCAACAAGCAATGGCTTTTCACAAGCCCTCCAAAAATTGACCCTTTTTTTTGGCAGATGCCTGCCGGGGTTCTTCCATAGATGGATGTAAAAGCAACAAGCAATGGCTTTTCACAAGCCCTCCAAAAATTGACCCTTTTTTGGCAGATACCTGCCGGGGTTCTTCCATAGATGGATGTAAAAGCAACAAGCAATGGCTTTTCACAAGCCCTCCAAAAATTGACCCTTTTTTTTGGCAGATGCCTGTTGGGGTTCTTCCATACATTGATGTAAAAGCAACAAGCAATGACTTTTCACAAGCCCTCCAAAAATTGACGCTTTTTTTGGCAGATGCCTGCCGGGGTTCTTCCATACATGGATGTAAAAGCAACAAGCAATGGCTTTTCACAAGCCCTCCAAAAATGTACGCTTTTTTTGGAAGATGCCTGCCGGGGTTCTTCCATACATGGATGTAAAAGCAACAAGCAATGACTTTTCAAAAGCCCTCCAAAAATTTACTCTTTTTATTGGCAGATACCTGCCGGGGTTCTTCCATACATGGATGTAAAAGCAACAAGCAATGACTTTTCACAAGCCCTCCAAAAATTGACGCTTTTTTTTGGCAGATGCCTGCCGGGGTTCTTCCATAGATGGATGTAAAAGCAACAAGCAATGGCTTTTCACAAGCCCTCCAAAAATTGACCCTTTTTTTTGGCAGATGCCTGCCGGGGTTCTTCCATACATGGATGTAAAAGCAACAATCAATGGCTTTTCACAAGCCCTACAAAAATTGACCCTTTTTTTGGCAGATGCCTGCCGGGGTTCTTCCATAGATGGATGTAAAAGCAACAAGCAATGGCTTTTCACAAGCCCTCCAAAAATTGACCCTTTTTTTGGCAGATGCCTGCCGGGGTTCTTCCATAGATGGATGTAAAAGCAACAAGCAATGACTTTTAACAAGCCCTCCAAAAATTTACGCTTTTTTTGGCAGATGCCTGCCGGGGTTCTTCCATACATGGATGTAAAAGCAACAAGCAATGGCTTTTCACAAGCCCTCCAAAAATTGACCCTTTTTTTTGGCAGATGCCTGCCGGGGTTCTTCCATACATGGATGTAAAAGCAACAAGCAATGGCTTTTCACAAGCCCTCCAAAAATTGACGCTTTTTTTGGCAGATGCCTGCCGGGGTTCTTCCATACATGGATGTAAAAGCAACAAGCAATGGCTTTTCACAAGCCCTCCAAAAATTGACCCTTTTTATTGGCAGATGCCTGCCGGGGTTCTTCCATACATGGATGTAAAAGCAACAAGCAATGGCTTTTCACAAGCCCTCCAAAAATTAACGCTTTTTTTGGCAGATGCCTGCCGGGGTTCTTCCATACATGGCTGTAAAAGCAACAAGCAATGGCTTTTCACAAGCCCTCCAAAAATTGACGCTTTTTTTGGCAGATGCCTGCCGGGGTTCTTCCATAGATGGATGTAAAAGCAACAAGCAATGACTTTTCACAAGCCCTCCAAAAATTGACCCTTTTTTTGGCAGATGCCTGCCGGGGTTCTTCCATACATGGATGTAAAAGCAACAAGCAATGGCTTTTCACAAGCCCTCCAAAAATTTACGCTTTTTTTGGCAGATGCCTGCCGGGGTTCCTCCATAGATGGATGTAAAAGCAACAAGCAATGACTTTTCAAAAGCCGTCCAAAAATTTACTCTTTTTATTGGCAGATGCCTGCCGGGGTTCTTCCATACATGGATGTAAAAGCAACAAGCAATGGCTTTTGACAAGCCCTCCAAAAATTGACAATTTTTATTGGCAGATGCCTGCCGGGGTTCTTCCATACATGGATGTAAAAGCAACAAGCAATGGCTTTTCACAAGCCCTCCAAAAATGTACCCTTTTTATTGGCAGATGCCTGCCGGGGTTCTTCCATACATGGATGTAAAAGCAACAAGCAATGGCTTTTCACAAGCCCTCCAAAAATTAACGCTTTTTTTGGCAGATGCCTGCCGGGGTTCTTCCATACATGGATGTAAAAGCAACAAGCAATGGCTTTTCACAAGCCCTCCAAAAATTGACGCTTTTTTTGGCAGATGCCTGCCGGGGTTCTTCCATAGATGGATGTAAAAGCAACAAGCAATGACTTTTCAAAAGCCGTCCAAAAATTTACTCTTTTTATTGGCAGATGCCTGCCGGGGTTCTTCCATACATGGATGTAAAAGCAACAAGCAATGGCTTTTGACAAGCCCTCCAAAAATTGACAATTTTTATTGGCAGATGCCTGCCGGGGTTCTTCCATACATGGATATAAAAGCAACAAGCAATGGCTTTTCACAAGCCCTCCAAAAATTGACGCTTTTTTTGGCAGATGCCTGCCGGGGTTCTTCCATGGATGGATGTAAAAGCAACAAGAAATAACTTTTCACAAGCCCTCCAAAAATTGACCCTTTTTTTTGGCAGATGCCTGCCGGGGTTCTTCCATACATGGATGTAAAAGCAACAAGCAATGGCTTTTCACAAGCCCTCCAAAAATGTACGCTTTTTTTGGAAGATGCCTGCCGGGGTTCTTCCATAGATGGATGTAAAAGCAACAAGCAATGGCTTTTCACAAGCCCTCCAAAAATTAACGCTTTTTTTGGCAGATGCCTGCCGGGGTTCTTCCATACATGGATGTAAAAGCAACAAGCAATGGCTTTTCACAAGCCCTCCAAAAATTTACGCTTTTTTTGGCAGATGCCTGCCGGGGTTCTTCCATAGATGGATGTAAAAGCAACAAGCAATGACTTTTCAAAAGCCGTCCAAAAATTTACTCTTTTTATTGGCAGATGCCTGCCGGGGTTCTTCCATACATGGATGTAAAAGCAACAAGCAATGGCTTTTCACAAGCCCTCCAAAAATTTACGCTTTTTTTGGCAGATGCCTGCCGGGGTTCTTCCATACATGGATGTAAAAGTAACAAGCAATGACTTTTCAAAAGCCGTCCAAAAATTTACTCTTTTTATTGGCAGATGCCTGCCGGGGTTCTTCCATACATGGATGTAAAAGCAACAAGCAATGGCTTTTGACAAGCCCTCCGAAAATTGTCAATTTTTATTGGCAGATGCCTGCCGGGGTTCTTCCATACATGGATGTAAAAGCAACAAGCAATGGCTTTTGACAAGCCCTCCAAAAATTGTCAATTTTTATTGGCAGATGCCTGCCGGGGTTCTTCCATACATGGATATAAAAGCAACAAGCAATGGCTTTTCACAAGCCCTCCAAAAATTGACGCTTTTTTTGGCAGATGCCTGCCGGGGTTCTTCCATGGATGGATGTAAAAGCAACAAGAAATAACTTTTCACAAGCCCTCCAAAAATTGACCCTTTTTTTTGGCAGATGCCTGCCGGGGTTCTTCCATACATGGATGTAAAAGCAACAAGCAATGGCTTTTCACAAGCCCTCCAAAAATTGACCCTTTTTTGGCAGATACCTGCCGGGGTTCTTCCATAGATGGATGTAAAAGCAACAAGCAATGGCTTTTCACAAGCCCTCCAAAAATTTACCCTTTTTTTTGGCAGATGCCTGTTGGGGTTCTTCCATACATTGATGTAAAAGCAACAAGCAATGACTTTTCACAAGCCCTCCAAAAATTGACGCTTTTTTTGGCAGATGCCTGCCGGGGTTCTTCCATACATGGATGTAAAAGCAACAAGCAATGGCTTTTCACAAGCCCTCCAAAAATTGACCATTTTTTTTGGCAGATGCCTGCCGGGGTTCTTCCATACATGGATGTAAAAGCAACAAGCAATGGCTTTTGACAAGCCCTCCAAAAATTGACCCTTTTTATTGGCAGATGCCTGCCGGGGTTCTTCCATACATGGATGTAAAAGCAACAAGCAATGGCTTTTCACAAGCCCTCCAAAAATTGACCATTTTTTTTGGCAGATGCCTGCCGGGGTTCATCCATACATGGATGTAAAAGCAACAAGCAATGGCTTTTCACAAGCCCTCCAAAAATGTACGCTTTTTTTGGAAGATGCCTGCCGGGGTTCTTCCATAGATGGATGTAAAAGCAACAAGCAATGGCTTTTCACAAGCCCTCCAAAAATTTACCCTTTTTATTGGCAGATGTCTGCCGGGGTTCTTCCATACATGGATGTAAAAGCAACAAGCAATGACTTTTCAAAAGCCCTCCAAAAATTTACTCTTTTTATTGGCAGATGCCTGCCGGGGTTCTTCCATACATGGATGTAAAAGCAACAAGCAATGGCTTTTCACAAGCCCTCCAAAAATTGACCCTTTTTTTTGGCAGATGCCTGCCGGGGTTCTTCCATAGATGGATGTAAAAGCAACAAGCAATGGCTTTTCACAAGCCCTCCAAAAATTGACCCTTTTTTGGCAGACACCTGCCGGGGTTCTTCCATAGATGGATGTAAAAGCAACAAGCAATGGCTTTTCACAAGCCCTCCAAAAATTGACCCTTTTTTTTGGCAGATGCCTGTTGGGGTTCTTCCATACATTGATGTAAAAGCAACAAGCAATGACTTTTCACAAGCCCTCCAAAAATTGACGCTTTTTTTGGCAGATGCCTGCCGGGGTTCTTCCATACATGGATGTAAAAGCAACAAGCAATGACTTTTCAAAAGCCCTCCAAAAATTTACTCTTTTTATTGGCAGATGCCTGCCGGGGTTCTTCCATACATGGATGTAAAAGCAACAAGCAATGGCTTTTCACAAGCCCTCCAAAAATTGACCCTTTTTTTTGGCAGATGCCTGCCGGGGTTCTTCCATACATGGATGTAAAAGCAACAAGCAATGACTTTTCACAAGCCCTCCAAAAATTGACCCTTTTTTTTGGCAGATGCCTGCCGGGGTTCTTCCATACATGGATGTAAAAGCAACAAGCAATGGCTTTTCACAAGCCCTCCAAAAATTGACCCTTTTTTTTGGCAGATGCCTGCCGGGGTTCTTCCATAGATGGATGTAAAAGCAACTAGCAATGGCTTTTCACAAGCCCTCCAAAAATTGACCCTTTTTTTTGGCAGATGCCTGCCGGGGTTCTTCCATACATGGACGTAAAAGCAACAAGCAATGACTTTTCACAAGCCCTCCAAAAATTGACCCTTTTTTGGCAGATACCTGCCGGGGTTCTTCCATAGATGGATGTAAAAGCAACAAGCAATGGCTTTTCACAAGCCCTCCAAAAATTGACCCTTTTTTTTGGCAGATGCCTGTTGGGGTTCTTCCATACATTGATGTAAAAGCAACAAGCAATGACTTTTCACAAGCCCTCCAAAAATTGACGCTTTTTTTGGCAGATGCCTGCCGGGGTTCTTCCATACATGGATGTAAAAGCAACAAGCAATGGCTTTTCACAAGCCCTCCAAAAATTGACGCTTTTTTTGGCAGATGCCTGCCGGGGTTCTTCCATACATGGATGTAAAAGCAACAAGCAATGGCTTTTCACAAGCCCTCCAAAAATGTACGCTTTTTTTGGAAGATGCCTGCCGGGGTTCTTCCATACATGGATGTAAAAGCAACAAGCAATGACTTTTCAAAAGCCCTCCAAAAATTTACTCTTTTTATTGGCAGATACCTGCCGGGGTTCTTCCATACATGGATGTAAAAGCAACAAGCAATGACTTTTCACAAGCCCTCCAAAAATTGACGCTTTTTTTTGGCAGATGCCTGCCGGGGTTCTTCCATAGATGGATGTAAAAGCAACAATCAATGGCTTTTCACAAGCCCTCCAAAAATTGACCCTTTTTTTGGCAGATGCCTGCCGGGGTTCTTCCATAGATGGATGTAAAAGCAACAAGCAATGACTTTTAACAAGCCCTCCAAAAATTTACGCTTTTTTTGGCAGATGCCTGCCGGGGTTCTTCCATAGATGGATGTAAAAGCAACAAGCAATGGCTTTTCACAAGCCCTCCAAAAATTGACCCTTTTTTTTGGCAGATGCCTGCCGGGGTTCTTCCATACATGGATGTAAAAGCAACAAGCAATGGCTTTTCACAAGCCCTCCAAAAATTGACCCTTTTTATTGGCAGATGCCTGCCGGGGTTCTTCCATACATGGATGTAAAAGCAACAAGCAATGGCTTTTCACAAGCCCTCCAAAAATTAACGCTTTTTTTGGCAGATGCCTGCCGGGGTTCTTCCATACATGGATGTAAAAGCAACAAGCAATGGCTTTTCACAAGCCCTCCAAAAATTGACGCTTTTTTTGGCAGATGCCTGCCGGGGTTCTTCCATAGATGGATGTAAAAGCAACAAGCAATGACTTTTCACAAGCCCTCCAAAAATTGACCCTTTTTTTGGCAGATGCCTGCCGGGGTTCTTCCATACATGGATGTAAAAGCAACAAGCAATGGCTTTTCACAAGCCCTCCAAAAATTTACGCTTTTTTTGGCAGATGCCTGCCGGGGTTCCTCCATAGATGGATGTAAAAGCAACAAGCAATGACTTTTCAAAAGCCGTCCAAAAATTTACTCTTTTTATTGGCAGATGCCTGCCGGGGTTCTTCCATACATGGATGTAAAAGCAACAAGCAATGGCTTTTGACAAGCCCTCCAAAAATTGACAATTTTTATTGGCAGATGCCTGCCGGGGTTCTTCCATACATGGATGTAAAAGCAACAAGCAATGGCTTTTCACAAGCCCTCCAAAAATGTACCCTTTTTATTGGCAGATGCCTGCCGGGGTTCTTCCATACATGGATGTAAAAGCAACAAGCAATGGCTTTTCACAAGCCCTCCAAAAATTAACGCTTTTTTTGGCAGATGCCTGCCGGGGTTCTTCCATACATGGATGTAAAAGCAACAAGCAATGGCTTTTCACAAGCCCTCCAAAAATTGACGCTTTTTTTGGCAGATGCCTGCCGGGGTTCTTCCATAGATGGATGTAAAAGCAACAAGCAATGACTTTTCAAAAGCCGTCCAAAAATTTACTCTTTTTATTGGCAGATGCCTGCCGGGGTTCTTCCATACATGGATGTAAAAGCAACAAGCAATGGCTTTTGACAAGCCCTCCAAAAATTGACAATTTTTATTGGCAGATGCCTGCCGGGGTTCTTCCATACATGGATATAAAAGCAACAAGCAATGGCTTTTCACAAGCCCTCCAAAAATTGACGCTTTTTTTGGCAGATGCCTGCCGGGGTTCTTCCATGGATGGATGTAAAAGCAACAAGAAATAACTTTTCACAAGCCCTCCAAAAATTGACCCTTTTTTTTGGCAGATGCCTGCCGGGGTTCTTCCATACATGGATGTAAAAGCAACAAGCAATGGCTTTTCACAAGCCCTCCAAAAATGTACGCTTTTTTTGGAAGATGCCTGCCGGGGTTCTTCCATAGATGGATGTAAAAGCAACAAGCAATGGCTTTTCACAAGCCCTCCAAAAATTAACGCTTTTTTTGGCAGATGCCTGCCGGGGTTCTTCCATACATGGATGTAAAAGCAACAAGCAATGGCTTTTCACAAGCCCTCCAAAAATTTACGCTTTTTTTGGCAGATGCCTGCCGGGGTTCTTCCATAGATGGATGTAAAAGCAACAAGCAATGACTTTTCAAAAGCCGTCCAAAAATTTACTCTTTTTATTGGCAGATGCCTGCCGGGGTTCTTCCATACATGGATGTAAAAGCAACAAGCAATGGCTTTTGACAAGCCCTCCAAAAATTGACAATTTTTTTTGGCAGATGCCTGCCGGGGTTCTTCCATACATGGATGTAAAAGCAACAAGCAATGGCTTTTCACAAGCCCTCCAAAAATGTACCCTTTTTATTGGCAGATGCCTGCCGGGGTTCTTCCATACATGGATGTAAAAGAAAAACAAGCAATGGCTTTTCACAAGCCCTCCAAAAATTTACTCTTTTTATTGGCAGATGCCTGCCGGGGTTCTTCCATACATGGATGTAAAAGCAACAAGCAATGGCTTTTGACAAGCCCTCCAAAAATTGACAATTTTTATTGGCAGATGCCTGCCGGGGTTCTTCCATACATGGATGTAAAAGCAACAAGCAATGGCTTTTGACAAGCCCTCCAAAAATTGTCAATTTTTATTGGCAGATGCCTGCCGGGGTTCTTCCATACATGGATATAAAAGCAACAAGCAATGGCTTTTGACAAGCCCTCCAAAAATTGACGCTTTTTTTGGCAGATGCCTGCCGGGGTTCTTCCATAGATGGATGTAAAAGCAACAAGCAATGACTTTTCAAAAGCCGTCCAAAAATTTACTCTTTTTATTGGCAGATGCCTGCCGGGGTTCTTCCATACATGGATGTAAAAGCAACAAGCAATGGCTTTTGACAAGCCCTCCAAAAATTGACAATTTTTATTGGCAGATGCCTGCCGGGGTTCTTCCATACATGGATATAAAAGCAACAAGCAATGGCTTTTCACAAGCCCTCCAAAAATTGACGCTTTTTTTGGCAGATGCCTGCCGGGGTTCTTCCATGGATGGATGTAAAAGCAACAAGAAATAACTTTTCACAAGCCCTCCAAAAATTGACCCTTTTTTTTGGCAGATGCCTGCCGGGGTTCTTCCATACATGGATGTAAAAGCAACAAGCAATGGCTTTTCACAAGCCCTCCAAAAATGTACGCTTTTTTTGGAAGATGCCTGCCGGGGTTCTTCCATACATGGATGTAAAAGCAACAAGCAATGACTTTTCAAAAGCCCTCCAAAAATTTACTCTTTTTATTGGCAGATACCTGCCGGGGTTCTTCCATACATGGATGTAAAAGCAACAAGCAATGGCTTTTCACAAGCCCTCCAAAAATTGACCCTTTTTTTTGGCAGATGCCTGCCGGGGTTCTTCCATACATGGATGTAAAAGCAACAATCAATGGCTTTTCACAAGCCCTCCAAAAATTGACCCTTTTTTTGGCAGATGCCTGCCGGGGTTCTTCCATACATGGATGTAAAAGCAACAAGCAATGACTTTTAACAAGCCCTCCAAAAATTTACGCTTTTTTTGGCAGATGCCTGCCGGGGTTCTTCCATACATGGATGTAAAAGCAACAAGCAATGGCTTTTCACAAGCCCTCCAAAAATTGACCCTTTTTTTTGGCAGATGCCTGCCGGGGTTCTTCCATACATGGATGTAAAAGCAACAAGCAATGGCTTTTCACAAGCCCTCCAAAAATTGACGCTTTTTTTGGCAGATGCCTGCCGGGGTTCTTCCATAGATGGATGTAAAAGCAACAAGCAATGACTTTTCAAAAGCCGTCCAAAAGTTTACTCTTTTTATTGGCAGATGCCTGCCGGGGTTCTTCCATACATGGATGTAAAAGCAACAAGCAATGGCTTTTCACAAGCCCTCCAAAAATTGACAATTTTTATTGGCAGATGCCTGCCGGGGTTCTTCCATACATGGATGTAAAAGCAACAAGCAATGGCTTTTCACAAGCCCTCCAAAAATAGACGCTATTTTTGGCAGATGCCTGCCGGGGTTCTTCCATACATGGATATAAAAGCAACAAGCAATGGCTTTTCACAAGCCCTCCAAAAATTGACGCTTTTTTTGGCAGATGCCTGCCGGGGTTCTTCCATGGATGGATGTAAAAGCAACAAGAAATAACTTTTCACAAGCCCTCCAAAAATTGACCCTTTTTTTTGGCAGATGCCTGCCGGGGTTCTTCCATACATGGATGTAAAAGCAACAAGCAATGACTTTTCACAAGCCCTCCAAAAATTGACCCTTTTTTTTGGCAGATGCCTGCCGGGGTTCTTCCATACATAGATGTAAAAGCAACAAGCAATGACTTTTCACAAGCCCTCCAAAAATTGACCCTTTTTTTTGGCAGATGCCTGCCGGGGTTCTTCCATACATGGATGTAAAAGCACACAAGCAATGGCTTTTCACAAGCCCTCCAAAAATTGACGCTTTTTTTGGCAGATGCCTGCCGGGGTTCTTCCATAGATGGATGTAAAAGCAACAAGCAATGACTTTTCACAAGCCCTCCAAAAATTTACGCTTTTTTTGGAAGATGCCTGCCGGGGTTCTTCCATACATGGATGTAAAAGCAACAAGCAATGACTTTTCACAAGCCCTCCAAAAATTGACCCTTTTTATTGGCAGATGCCTGCCGGGGTTCTTCCATACATGGATGTAAAAGCAACAAGCAATGCCTTTTCACAAGCCCTCCAAAAATTGACGCTTTTTTTGGCAGATGCCTGCCGGGGTTCTTCCATAGATGGATGTAAAAGCAACAAGCAATGACTTTTCACAAGCCCTCCAAAAATTGACGCTTTTTTTGGCAGATGCCTGCCGGGGTTCTTCCATAGATGGATGTAAAAGCAACAAGCAATGACTTTTCACAAGCCCTCCAAAAATTGACCCTTTTTTTTGGCAGATGCCTGCCGGGGTTCTTCCATAGATGGATGTAAAAGCAACAAGCAATGACTTTTCACAAGCCCTCCAAAAATTTACCCTTTTTTTTGGCAGATGCCTGCCGGGGTTCTTCCATACATGGATGTAAAAGCAACAAGCAATGGCTTTTGACAAGCCCTCCAAAAATTGACCCTTTTTTTTGGCAGATGCCTGCCGGGGTTCTTCCATACATGGATGTAAAAGCAACAAGCAATGGCTTTTCACAAGCCCTCCAAAAATTGACGCTTTTTTTGGCAGATGCCTGCCGGGGTTCTTCCATAGATGGATGTAAAAGCAACAAGCAATGGCTTTTCACAAGCCCTCCAAAAATTGACGCTTTTTTTGGCAGATGCCTGCCGGGGTTCTTCCATACACGGATGTAAAAGCAACAAGCAATGGCTTTTCACAAGCCCTCCAAAAATTGACCCTTTTTATTGGCAGATGCCTGCCGGGGTTCTTCCATACATGGATGTAAAAGCAACAAGCAATGACTTTTCACAAGCCCTCCAAAAATTGACCCTTTTTATTGGCAGATGCCTGCCGGGGTTCTTCCATACATGGATGTAAAAGCAACAAGCAATGGCTTTTCACAAGCCCTCCAAAAATTTACGCTTTTTTTGGCAGATGCCTGCCGGGGTTCTTCCATAGATGGATGTAAAAGCAACAAGCAATGACTTTTCACAAGCCCTCCAAAAATTGACCCTTTTTTTTGGCAGATGCCTGCCGGGGTTCTTCCATACATGGATGTAAAAGCAACAAGCAATGGCTTTTCACAAGCCCTCCAAAAATTGACGCTTTTTTTGGCAGATGCCTGCCGGGGTTCTTCCATACATGGATGTAAAAGCAACAAGCAATGGCTTTTCACAAGCCCTCCAAAAATGGACGCTTTTTTTGGCAGATGCCTGCCGGGGTTCTTCCATACATGGATGTAAAAGCAACAAGCAATGACTTTTCACAAGCCCTCCAAAAATTGACCCTTTTTTTTGGCAGATGCCTGCCGGGGTTCTTCCATACATGGATGTAAAAGCAACAAGCAATGGCTTTTCACAAGCCCTCCAAAAATTGACGCTTTTTTTGGCAGATGCCTGCCGGGGTTCTTCCATACATGGATGTAAAAGCAACAAGCAATGACTTTTCACAAGCCCTCCAAAAATTGACCCTTTTTTTTGGCAGATGCCTGCCGGGGTTCTTCCATACATGGATGTAAAAGCAACAAGCAATGGCTTTTCACAAGCCCTCCAAAAATTGACCCTTTTTATTGGCAGATGCCTGCCGGGGTTCTTCCATACATGGATGTAAAAGCAACAAGCAATGGCTTTTCACAAGCCCTCCAAAAATGTACGCTTTTTTTGGCAGATGCCTGCCGGGGTTCTTCCATAGATGGATGTAAAAGCAACAAGCAATGACTTTTCACAAGCCCTCCAAAAATTGACCCTTTTTTTTGGCAGATGCCTGCCGGGGTTCTTCCATACATGGATGTAAAAGCAACAAGCAATGACTTTTCACAAGCCCTCCAAAAATTGACCCTTTTTTTTGGCAGATGCCTGCCGGGGTTCTTCCATACATGGATGTAAAAGCAACAAGCAATGGCTTTTCACAAGCCCTCCAAAAATTTACGCTTTTTTTGGCAGATGCCTGCCGGGGTTCTTCCATAGATGGATGTAAAAGCAACAAGCAATGACTTTTCACAAGCCTTCCAAAAATTGACCCTTTCTTTTGGCAGATGCCTGCCGGGGTTCTTCCATACATGGATGTAAAAGCAACAAGCAATGACTTTTCACAAGCCCTCCAAAAGTTGACCCTTTTTATTGGCAGATGCCTGCCGGGGTTCTTCCATACATGGATGTAAAAGCAACACGCAATGACTTTTCACAAGCCCTCCAAAAATTGACGCTTTTTTTGGCAGATGCCTGCCGGGGTTCTTCCATACATGGATGTAAAAGCATCAAGCAATGGCTTTTCACAAGCCCTCCAAAAATTGACGCTTTTTTTGGCAGATGCCTGCCGGGGTTCTTCCATACATGGATGTAAAAGCAACAAGCAATGACTTTTCACAAGCCCTCCAAAAATTGACCCTTTTTATTAGCAGATGCCTGCCGGGGTTCTTCCATACATGGATGTAAAAGCAACAAGCAATGGCTTTTCACAAGCCCTCCAAAAATTTACCCTTTTTTTTGGCAGATGCCTACCGGGGTTCTTCCATACATGGATGTAAAAGCAACAAGCAATGGCTTTTCACAAGCCCTCCAAAAATTTACGCTTTTTTTGGCAGATGCCTGCCGGGGTTCTTCCATAGATGGATGTAAAAGCAACAAGCAATGGCTTTTCACAAGCCCTCCAAAAATGTACCCTTTTTTTTTGGCAGATGCCTGCCGGGGTTCTTCCATACATGGATGTAAAAGCAACAAGCAATGGCTTTTCACAAGCCCTCCAAAAATTGACCCTTTTTTTTGGCAGATGCCTGCCGGGGTTCTTCCATACATGGATGTAAAAGCAACAAGCAATGGCTTTTCACAAGCCCTCCAAAAATTGACGCTTTTTTTGGCAGATGCCTGCCGGGGTTCTTCCATACATGGATGTAAAAGCAACAAGCAATGACTTTTCACAAGCCCTCCAAAAATTTACCCTTTTTTTTGGCAGATGCCTGCCGGGGTTCTTCCATACATGGATGTAAAAGCAACAAGCAATGGCTTTTCACAAGCCCTCCAAAAATTTACGCTTTTTTTGGCAGATACCTGCCGGGGTTCTTCCATAGATGGATGTAAAAGCAACAAGCAATGACTTTTCACAAGCCTTCCAAAAATTGACCCTTTTTTTTTGCAGATGCCTGCCGGGGTTCTTCCATACATGGATGTAAAAGCAACAAGCAATGACTTTTCACAAGCCCTCCAAAAATTTACGCTTTTTTTGGCAGATGCTTGCCGGGGTTCTTCCATACATGGATGTAAAAGCAACAAGCAATGGCTTTTCACAAGCCCTCCAAAAATTGACCCTTTTTATTGGCAGATGCCTGCCGGGGTTCTTCCATAGATGGATGTAAAAGCAACAAGCAATGGCTTTTGACAAGCCCTCCAAAAATTGACCCTTTTTATTGGCAGATGCCTGCCGGGGTTCTTCCATACATGGAAGTAAAAGCAACAAGCAATGACTTTTCACAAGCCTTCCAAAAATGGACCCTTTTTATTAGCAGATGCCTGCCGGGGTTCTTCCATACATGGATGTAAAAGCAACAAGCAATGGCTTTTGACAAGCCCTCCAAAAATTGACCCTTTTTTTTGGCAGATGCCTGCCGGGGTTCTTCCATACATGGATGTAAAAGCAACAAGCAATGGCTTTTTACAAGCCCTCCAAAAATGTACGCTTTTTTTGGCAGATGCCTGCCGGGGTTCTTCCATAGATGGATGTAAAAGCAACAAGCAATGGCTTTTCACAAGCCCTCCAAAAATGTACCCTTTTTTTTTGGCAGATGCCTGCCGGGGTTCTTCCATACATGGATGTAAAAGCAACAAGCAATGGCTTTTCACAGGCCCTCCAAAAATTGACCCTTTTTTTTGGCAGATGCCTGCCGGGGTTCTTCCATACATGGATGTAAAAGCAACAAGCAATGGCTTTTCACAAGCCCTCCAAAAATTTACGCTTTTTTTGGCAGATGCTTGCCGGGGTTCTTCCATACATGGATGTAAAAGCAACAAGCAATGGCTTTTCACAAGCCCTCCAAAAATTGACCCTTTTTATTGGCAGATGCCTGCCGGGGTTCTTCCATAGATGGATGTAAAAGCAACAAGCAATGGCTTTTGACAAGCCCTCCAAAAATTGACCCTTTTTATTGGCAGATGCCTGCCGGGGTTCTTCCATACATGGAAGTAAAAGCAACAAGCAATGACTTTTCACAAGCCTTCCAAAAATGGACCCTTTTTATTAGCAGATGCCTGCCGGGGTTCTTCCATACATGGATGTAAAAGCAACAAGCAATGGCTTTTGACAAGCCCTCCAAAAATTGACCCTTTTTTTTGGCAGATGCCTGCCGGGGTTCTTCCATACATGGATGTAAAAGCAACAAGCAATGGCTTTTTACAAGCTCTCCAAAAATGTACGCTTTTTTTGGCAGATGCCTGCCGGGGTTCTTCCATAGATGGATGTAAAAGCAACAAGCAATGGCTTTTCACAAGCCCTCCAAAAATGTACCCTTTTTTTTTTGGCAGATGCCTGCCGGGGTTCTTCCATACATGGATGTAAAAGCAACAAGCAATGGCTTTTCACAAGCCCTCCAAAAATTGACCCTTTTTTTTGGCAGATGCCTGCCGGGGTTCTTCCATACATGGATGTAAAAGCAACAAGCAATGGCTTTTCACAAGCCCTCCAAAAATTGACGCTTTTTTTGGCAGATGCTTGCCGGGGTTCTTCCATACATGGAAGTAAAAGCAACAAGCAATGACTTTTCACAAGCCTTCCAAAAATGGACCCTTTTTATTAGCAGATGCCTGCCGGGGTTCTTCCATACATGGATGTAAAAGCAACAAGCAATGGCTTTTCACAAGCCGTCCAAAAATGTACTCTTTTTATTGGCAGATGCCTGCCGGGGTTCTTCCATACATGGATGTAAAAGCAACAAGCAATGGCTTTTCACAAGCCCTCCAAAAATTTACGCTTTTTTTGGCAGATGCCTGCCGGGGTTCCTCCATAGATGGATGTAAAAGCAACAAGCAATGACTTTTCAAAAGCCGTCCAAAAATTTACTCTTTTTATTGGCAGATGCCTGCCGGGGTTCTTCCATACATGGATGTAAAAGCAACAAGCAATGGCTTTTGACAAGCCCTCCAAAAATTGACAATTTTTATTGGCAGATGCCTGCCGGGGTTCTTCCATACATGGATGTAAAAGCAACAAGCAATGGCTTTTCACAAGCCCTCCAAAAATGTACCCTTTTTATTGGCAGATGCCTGCCGGGGTTCTTCCATACATGGATGTAAAAGCAACAAGCAATGGCTTTTCACAAGCCCTCCAAAAATTAACGCTTTTTTTGGCAGATGCCTGCCGGGGTTCTTCCATACATGGATGTAAAAGCAACAAGCAATGGCTTTTCACAAGCCCTCCAAAAATTGACGCTTTTTTTGGCAGATGCCTGCCGGGGTTCTTCCATAGATGGATGTAAAAGCAACAAGCAATGACTTTTCACAAGCCCTCCAAAAATTGACCCTTTTTTTTGGCAGATGCCTGCCGGGGTTCTTCCATACATGGATGTAAAAGCAACAAGCAATGGCTTTTCACAAGCCCTCCAAAAATTTACGCTTTTTTTGGCAGATGCCTGCCGGGGTTCTTCCATAGATGGATGTAAAAGCAACAAGCAATGACTTTTCAAAAGCCGTCCAAAAATTTACTCTTTTTATTGGCAGATGCCTGCCGGGGTTCTTCCATACATGGATGTAAAAGCAACAAGCAATGGCTTTTCACAAGCCCTCCAAAAATGTACGCTTTTTTTGGAAGATGCCTGCCGGGGTTCTTCCATACATGGATGTAAAAGCAACAAGCAATGACTTTTCAAAAGCCCTGCAAAAATTTACTCTTTTTATTGGCAGATACCTGCCGGGGTTCTTCCATACATGGATGTAAAAGCAACAAGCAATGGCTTTTCACAAGCCCTCCAAAAATTGACGCTTTTTTTGGCAGATGCCTGCCGGGGTTCTTCCATAGATGGATGTAAAAGCAACAAGCAATGGCTTTTCACAAGCCCTCCAAAAATTGACCCTTTTTTTTGGCAGATGCCTGCCGGGGTTCTTCCATACATGGATGTAAAAGCAACAATCAATGGCTTTTCACAAGCCCTCCAAAAATTGACCCTTTTTTTGGCAGATGCCTGCCGGGGTTCTTCCATAGATGGATGTAAAAGCAACAAGCAATGACTTTTAACAAGCCCTCCAAAAATGTACGCTTTTTTTGGCAGATGCCTGCCGGGGTTCTTCCATACATGGATGTAAAAGCAACAAGCAATGGCTTTTCACAAGCCCTCCAAAAATTGACCCTTTTTTTTGGCAGATGCCTGCCGGGGTTCTTCCATACATGGATGTAAAAGCAACAAGCAATGGCTTTTCACAAGCCCTCCAAAAATTGACGCTTTTTTTGGCAGATGCCTGCCGGGGTTCTTCCATACATGGATGTAAAAGCAACAAGCAATGGCTTTTCACAAGCCCTCCAAAAATTGACCCTTTTTTTTGGCAGATGCCTGCCGGGGTTCTTCCATACATGGATGTAAAAGCAACAAGCAATGGCTTTTCACAAGCCCTCCAAAAATTGACGCTTTTTTTGGCAGATGCCTGCCGGGGTTCTTCCATACATGGATGTAAAAGCAACAAGCAATGGCTTTTCACAAGCCCTCCAAAAATTGACCCTTTTTTTTGGCAGATGCCTGCCGGGGTTCTTCCATACATGGATGTAAAAGCAACAAGCAATGGCTTTTCACAAGCCCTCCAAAAATTGACGCTTTTTTTGGCAGATGCCTGCCGGGGTTCTTCCATAGATGGATGTAAAAGCAACAAGCAATGGCTTTTCACAAGCCCTCCAAAAATTGACCCTTTTTATTGGCAGATGCCTGCCGGGGTTCTTCCATACATGGATGTAAAAGCAACAAGCAATGGCTTTTCACAAGCCCTCCAAAAATTAACGCTTTTTTTGGCAGATGCCTGCCGGGGTTCTTCCATACATGGATGTAAAAGCAACAAGCAATGGCTTTTCACAAGCCCTCCAAAAATTGACGCTTTTTTTGGCAGATGCCTGCCGGGGTTCTTCCATAGATGGATGTAAAAGCAACAAGCAATTACTTTTCACAAGCCCTCCAAAAATTGACCCTTTTTTTTGGCAGATGCCTGCCGGGGTTCTTCCATACATGGATGTAAAAGCAACAAGCAATGGCTTTTCACAAGCCCTCCAAAAATTTACGCTTTTTTTGGCAGATGCCTGCCGGGGTTCTTCCATAGATGGATGTAAAAGCAACAAGCAATGACTTTTCAAAAGCCGTCCAAAAGTTTACTCTTTTTATTGGCAGATGCCTGCCGGGGTTCTTCCATACATGGATGTAAAAGCAACAAGCAATGGCTTTTGACAAGCCCTCCAAAAATTGACAATTTTTATTGGCAGATGCCTGCCGGGGTTCTTCCATACATGGATGTAAAAGCAACAAGCAATGGCTTTTCACAAGCCCTCCAAAAATAGACGCTATTTTTGGCAGATGCCTGCCGGGGTTCTTCCATACATGGATATAAAAGCAACAAGCAATGGCTTTTCACAAGCCCTCCAAAAATTTACGCTTTTTTTGGCAGATGCCTGCCGGGGTTCTTCCATAGATGGATGTAAAAGCAACAAGCAATGACTTTTCAAAAGCCGTCCAAAAGTTTACTCTTTTTATTGGCAGATGCCTGCCGGGGTTCTTCCATACATGGATGTAAAAGCAACAAGCAATGGCTTTTGACAAGCCCTCCAAAAATTGACAATTTTTATTGGCAGATGCCTGCCGGGGTTCTTCCATACATGGATGTAAAAGCAACAAGCAATGGCTTTTCACAAGCCCTCCAAAAATAGACGCTATTTTTGGCAGATGCCTGCCGGGGTTCTTCCATACATGGATATAAAAGCAACAAGCAATGGCTTTTCACAAGCCCTCCAAAAATTGACGCTTTTTTTGGCAGATGCCTGCCGGGGTTCTTCCATGGATGGATGTAAAAGCAACAAGAAATAACTTTTCACAAGCCCTCCAAAAATTGACCCTTTTTTTTGGCAGGTGCCTGCCGGGGTTCTTCCATACATGGATGTAAAAGCAACAAGCAATGACTTTTCACAAGCCCTCCAAAAATTGACCCTTTTTTTTGGCAGATGCCTGCCGGGGTTCTTCCATACATAGATGTAAAAGCAACAAGCAATGACTTTTCACAAGCCCTCCAAAAATTGACCCTTTTTTTTGGCAGATGCCCGCCGGGGTTCTTCCATACATGGATGTAAAAGCACACAAGCAATGGCTTTTCACAAGCCCTCCAAAAATTGACCCTTTTTATTGGCAGATGCCTGCCGGGGTTCTTCCATATATGGATGTAAAAGCAACAAGCAATGGCTTTTCACAAGCCCTCCAAAAATTTACGCTTTTTTTGGAAGATGCCTGCCGGGGTTCTTCCATACATGGATGTAAAAGCAACAAGCAATGACTTTTCACAAGCCCTCCAAAAATTGACCCTTTTTATTGGCAGATGCCTGCCGGGGTTCTTCCATACATGGATGTAAAAGCAACAAGCAATGCCTTTTCACAAGCCCTCCAAAAATTGACGCTTTTTTTGGCAGATGCCTGCCGGGGTTCTTCCATAGATGGATGTAAAAGCAACAAGCAATGACTTTTCACAAGCCCTCCAAAAATTGACGCTTTTTTTGGCAGATGCCTGCCGGGGTTCTTCCATACATGGATGTAAAAGCAACAAGCAATGACTTTTCACAAGCCCTCCAAAAATTGACCCTTTTTTTTGGCAGATGCCTGCCGGGGTTCTTCCATAGATGGATGTAAAAGCAACAAGCAATGACTTTTCACAAGCCCTCCAAAAATTTACCCTTTTTTTTGGCAGATGCCTGCCGGGGTTCTTCCATACATGGATGTAAAAGCAACAAGCAATGGCTTTTGACAAGCCCTCCAAAAATTGACCCTTTTTTTTGGCAGATGCCTGCCGGGGTTCTTCCATACATGGATGTAAAAGCAACAAGCAATGGCTTTTCACAAGCCCTCCAAAAATTGACGCTTTTTTTGGCAGATGCCTGCCGGGGTTCTTCCATAGATGGATGTAAAAGCAACAAGCAATGGCTTTTCACAAGCCCTCCAAAAATTGACCCTTTTTATTGGCAGATGCCTGCCGGGGTTCTTCCATATATGGATGTAAAAGCAACAAGCAATGGCTTTTCACAAGCCCTCCAAAAATTGACGCTTTTTTTGGCAGATGCCTGCCGGGGTTCTTCCATAGATGGATGTAAAAGCAACAAGCAATGACTTTTCACAAGCCTTCCAAAAATTGACCCTTTTTTTTGGCAGATGCCTGCCGGGGTTCTTCCATACATGGATGTAAAAGCAACAAGCAATGACTTTTCACAAGCCCTCCAAAAGTTGACCCTTTTTATTGGCAGATGCCTGCCGGGGTTCTTCCATACATGGATGTAAAAGCAACAAGCAATGACTTTTCACAAGCCCTCCAAAAATTGACGCTTTTTTTGGCAGATGCCTGCCGGGGTTCTTCCATACATGGATGTAAAAGCATCAAGCAATGGCTTTTCACAAGCGCTCCAAAAATTGACGCTTTTTTTGGCAGATGCCTGCCGGGGTTCTTCCATACATGGATGTAAAAGCAACAAGCAATGACTTTTCACAAGCCCTCCAAAAATTGACCCTTTTTATTAGCAGATGCCTGCCGGGGTTCTTCCATACATGGATGTAAAAGCAACAAGCAATGGCTTTTCACAAGCCCTCCAAAAATGTACCCTTTTTTTTGGCAGATGCCTACCGGGGTTCTTCCATACATGGATGTAAAAGCAACAAGCAATGGCTTTTCACAAGCCCTCCAAAAATTTACGCTTTTTTTGGCAGATGCCTGCCGGGGTTCTTCCATAGATGGATGTAAAAGCAACAAGCAATGGCTTTTCACAAGCCCTCCAAAAATGTACCCTTTTTTTTTGGCAGATGCCTGCCGGGGTTCTTCCATACATGGATGTAAAAGCAACATGCAATGGCTTTTCACAAGCCCTCCAAAAATTGACCCTTTTTTTTTGGCAGATGCCTGCCGGGGTTCTTCCATACATGGATGTAAAAGCAACAAGCAATGGCTTTTCACAAGCCCTCCAAAAATTGACGCTTTTTTTGGCAGATGCCTGCCGGGGTTCTTCCATACATGGATGTAAAAGCAACAAGCAATGACTTTTCACAAGCCCTCCAAAAATTTACCCTTTTTTTTGGCAGATGCCTGCCGGGGTTCTTCCATACATGGATGTAAAAGCAACAAGCAATGGCTTTTCACAAGCCCTCCAAAAATTTACGCTTTTTTTGGCAGATGCCTGCCGGGGTTCTTCCATACATGGATGTAAAAGCAACAAGCAATGACTTTTCACAAGCCTTCCAAAAATTGACCCTTTTTTTTGGCAGATGCCTGCCGGGGTTCTTCCATACATGGATGTAAAAGCAACAAGCAATGACTTTTCACAAGCCCTCCAAAAATTGACGCTTTTTTTGGCAGATGCTTGCCGGGGTTCTTCCATACATGGATGTAAAAGCAACAAGCAATGGCTTTTCACAAGCCCTCCAAAAATTGACCCTTTTTATTGGCAGATGCCTGCCGGGGTTCTTCCATACATGGAAGTAAAAGCAACAAGCAATGACTTTTCACAAGCCTTCCAAAAATTGACCCTTTTTATTGGCAGATGCCTGCCGGGGTTCTTCCATAGATGGATGTAAAAGCAACAAGCAATGGCTTTTCACAAGCCTTCCAAAAATGGACCCTTTTTATTAGCAGATGCCTGCCGGGGTTCTTCCATACATGGATGTAAAAGCAACAAGCAATGGCTTTTCACAAGCCCTCCAAAAATGTACCCTTTTTTTTGGCAGATGCCTGCCGGGGTTCTTCCATACATGGATGTAAAAGCAACAAGCAATGGCTTTTCACAAGCCCTCCAAAATGTACGCTTTTTTTGGCAGATGCCTGCCGGGGTTCTTCCATAGATGGATGTAAAAGCAACAAGCAATGGCTTTTCACAAGCCCTCCAAAAATGTACCCTTTTTTTTTGGCAGATGCCTGCCGGGGTTCTTCCATACATGGATGTAAAAGCAACAAGCAATGGCTTTTCACAAGCCCTCCAAAAATTGACCCTTTTTTTTGGCAGATGCCTGCCGGGGTTCTTCCATACATGGATGTAAAAGCAACAAGCAATGACTTTTCACAAGCCCTCCAAAAATTGACCCTTTTTTTTGGCAGATGCCTGCCGGGGTTCTTCCATACATGGATGTAAAAGCAACAAGCAATGACTTTTCACAAGCCCTCCAAAAGTTGACCCTTTTTATTGGCAGATGCCTGCCGGGGTTCTTCCATACATGGATGTAAAAGCAACAAGCAATGGCTTTTCACAAGCCCTCCAAAAATTGACGCTTTTTTTGGCAGATGCTTGCCGGGGTTCTTCCATACATGGAAGTAAAAGCAACAAGCAATGACTTTTCACAAGCCTTCCAAAAATGGACCCTTTTTATTAGCAGATGCCTGCCGGGGTTCTTCCATACATGGATGTAAAAGCAACAAGCAATGACTTTTCACAAGCCCTCCAAAAATTGACCCTTTTTTTTGGCAGATGCCTGCTGGGGTTCTTCCATACATGGATGTAAAAGCAACAAGCAATGGCTTTTCACAAGCCCTCCAAAAATTTACGCTTTTTTTGGCAGATGCCTGCCGGGGTTCTTCCATACA
This sequence comes from Rhinoderma darwinii, assembly GCF_050947455.1. NCBI lineage: Eukaryota > Metazoa > Chordata > Amphibia > Anura > Rhinodermatidae > Rhinoderma > Rhinoderma darwinii. The sequence goes on from NW_027464427.1 coordinate 40,877, forward strand.
TGGATGTAAAAGCAACAAGCAATGACTTTTCACAAGCCCTCCAAAAATTGACCCTTTTTATTAGCAGATGCCTGCCGGGGTTCTTCCATACATGGATGTAAAAGCAACAAGCAATGGCTTTTCACAAGCCCTCCAAAAATTTACCCTTTTTTTTGGCAGATGCCTACCGGGGTTCTTCCATACATGGATGTAAAAGCAACAAGCAATGGCTTTTCACAAGCCCTCCAAAAATTTACGCTTTTTTTGGCAGATGCCTGCCGGGGTTCTTCCATAGATGGATGTAAAAGCAACAAGCAATGGCTTTTCACAAGCCCTCCAAAAATGGACCCTTTTTATTAGCAGATGCCTGCCGGGGTTCTTCCATACATGGATGTAAAAGCAACAAGCAATGGCTTTTCACAAGCCCTCCAAAAATTTACGCTTTTTTTGGCAGATGCCTGCCGGGGTTCTTCCATAGATGGATGTAAAAGCAACAAGCAATGACTTTTCACAAGCCTTCCAAAAATTGACCCTTTTTTTTGGCAGATGCCTGCCGGGGTTCTTCCATACATGGATGTAAAAGCAACAAGCAATGACTTTTCACAAGCCCTCCAAAAGTTGACCCTTTTTATTGGCAGATGCCTGCCGGGGTTCTTCCATACATGGATGTAAAAGCAACAAGCAATGACTTTTCACAAGCCCTCCAAAAATTGACGCTTTTTTTGGCAGATGCCTGCCGGGGTTCTTCCATACATGGATGTAAAAGCAACAAGCAATGGCTTTTCACAAGCCCTCCAAAAATTGACGCTTTTTTTGGCAGATGCCTGCCGGGGTTCTTCCATACATGGATGTAAAAGCAACAAGCAATGACTTTTCACAAGCCCTCCAAAAATGGACCCTTTTTATTAGCAGATGCCTGCCGGGGTTCTTCCATACATGGATGTAAAAGCAACAAGCAATGGCTTTTCACAAGCCCTCCAAAAATTGACCCTTTTTTTTGGCAGATGCCTGCCGGGGTTCTTCCATACATGGATGTAAAAGCAACAAGCAATGGCTTTTCACAAGCCCTCCAAAAATTGACGCTTTTATTGGCAGATGCCTGCCGGGGTTCTTCCATACATGGATGTAAAAGCAACAAGCAATGACTTTTCACAAGCCCTCCAAAAATTGACCCTTTTTATTAGCAGATGCCTGCCGGGGTTCTTCCATACATGGATGTAAAAGCAACAAGCAATGGCTTTTCACAAGCCCTCCAAAAATTTACCCTTTTTTTTGGCAGATGCCTACCGGGGTTCTTCCATACATGGATGTAAAAGCAACAAGCAATGGCTTTTCACAAGCCCTCCAAAAATTTACGCTTTTTTTGGCAGATGCCTGCCGGGGTTCTTCCATAGATGGATGTAAAAGCAACAAGCAATGGCTTTTCACAAGCCCTCCAAAAATGTACCCTTTTTTTTTGGCAGATGCCTGCCGGGGTTCTTCCATACATGGATGTAAAAGCAACAAGCAATGGCTTTTCACAAGCCCTCCAAAAATTGACCCTTTTTTTTGGCAGATGCCTGCCGGGGTTCTTCCATACATGGATGTAAAAGCAACAAGCAATGGCTTTTCACAAGCCCTCCAAAAATGGACCCTTTTTTTTGGCAGATGCCTGCCGGGGTTCTTCCATACATGGATGTAAAAGCAACAAGCAATGGCTTTTCACAAGCCCTCCAAAAATTTACGCTTTTTTTGGCAGATGCCTGCCGGGGTTCTTCCATAGATGGATGTAAAAGCAACAAGCAATGACTTTTCACAAGCCTTCCAAAAATTGACCCTTTTTTTTGGCAGATGCCTGCCGGGGTTCTTCCATACATGGATGTAAAAGCAACAAGCAATGACTTTTCACAAGCCCTCCAAATGTTGACCCTTTTTATTGGCAGATGCCTGCCGGGGTTCTTCCATACATGGATGTAAAAGCAACAAGCAATGACTTTTCACAAGCCCTCCAAAAATTGACGCTTTTTTTGGCAGATGCCTGTTGGGGTTCTTCCATACATGGATGTAAAAGCAACAAGCAATGACTTTTCACAAGCCCTCCAAAAATTGACCCTTTTTTTTGGCAGATGCCTGCCGGGGTTCTTCCATACATGGAAGTAAAAGCAACAAGCAATGACTTTTCACAAGCCCTCCAAAAATGGACCCTTTTTATTAGCAGATGCCTGCCGGGGTTCTTCCATACATGGATGTAAAAGCAACAAGCAATGGCTTTTCACAAGCCCTCCAAAAATTGACCCTTTTTTTTGGCAGATGCCTGCCGGGGTTCTTCCATACATGGATGTAAAAGCAACAAGCAATGGCTTTTCACAAGCCCTCCAAAAATTGACCCTTTTTTTTGGCAGATGCCTGCCGGGGTTCTTCCATAGATGGATGTAAAAGCAACAAGCAATGACTTTTCACAAGCCTTCCAAAAATTGACCCTTTTTTTTGGCAGATGCCTGCCGGGGTTCTTCCATACATGGATGTAAAAGCAACAAGCAATGGCTTTTCACAAGCCCTCCAAAAATTGACCCTTTTTTTTGGCAGATGCCTGCCGGGGTTCTTCCATACATGGATGTAAAAGCAACAAGCAATGGCTTTTCACAAGCCCTCCAAAAATTTACGCTTTTTTTGGCAGATGCCTGCCGGGGTTCTTCCATAGATGGATGTAAAAGCAACAAGCAATGACTTTTCACAAGCCCTCCAAAAATGGACCCTTTTTATTGGCAGATGCCTGCCGGGGTTCTTCCATAGATGGATGTAAAAGCAACAAGCAATGACTTTTCACAAGCCCTCCAAAAATTGACCCTTTTTTTTGGCAGATGCCTGCCGGGGTTCTTCCATACATGGATGTAAAAGCAACAAGCAATGGCTTTTGACAAGCCCTCCAAAAGTTGACCCTTTTTATTGGCAGATGCCTGCCGGGGTTCTTCCATACATGGATGTAAAAGCAACAAGCAATGGCTTTTCACAAGCCCTCCAAAAATGTACGCTTTTTTTGGCAGATGCCTGCCGGGGTTCTTCCATAGATGGATGTAAAAGCAACAAGCAATGACTTTTCACAAGCCCTCCAAAAATGGACCCTTTTTTTTGGCAGATGCCTGCCGGGGTTCTTCCATACATGGATGTAAAAGCAACAAGCAATGGCTTTTCACAAGCCCTCCAAAAATAGACGCTTTTTTTGGCAGATGCCTGCCGGGGTTCTTCCATACATGGATGTAAAAGCAACAAGCAATGGCTTTTCACAAGCCCTCCAAAAATGTACCCTTTTTTTTGGCAGATGCCTGCCGGGGTTCTTCCATACATGGATGTAAAAGCAACAAGCAATGGCTTTTCACAAGCCCTCCAAAAATTGACTCTTTTTTTTGGCAGATGCCTGCCGGGGTTCTTCCATACATGGATGTAAAAGCAACAAGCAATGGCTTTTCACAAGCCCTCCAAAAATTTACGCTTTTTTTGGCAGATGCCTGCCGGGGTTCTTCCATAGATGGATGTAAAAGCAACAAGCAATGACTTTTCACAAGCCTTCCAAAAATTGACGTTTTTTTTTGGCAGATGCCTGCCGGGGTTCTTCCATACATGGATGTAAAAGCAACAAGCAATGACTTTTCACAAGCCCTCCAAAAGTTGACCCTTTTTATTGGCAGATGCCTGCCGGGGTTCTTCCATACATGGATGTAAAAGCAACAAGCAATGACTTTTCACAAGCCCTCCAAAAATTGACGCTTTTTTTGGCAGATGCCTGCCGGGGTTCTTCCATACATGGATGTAAAAGCAACAAGCAATGACTTTTCACAAGCTCTCCAAAAATTGACCCTTTTTTTGGCAGATGCCTGCCGGGGTTCTTCCATACATGGATGTAAAAGCAACAAGCAATGGCTTTTCACAAGCCCTCCAAAAATTGACGCTTTTTTTGGCAGATGCCTGCCGGGGTTCTTCCATACATGGATGTAAAAGCAACAAGCAATGACTTTTCACAAGCCCTCCAAAAATTGACCCTTTTTTTTGGCAGATGCCTGCCGGGGTTCTTCCATACATGGATGTAAAAGCAACAAGCAATGGCTTTTCACAAGCCCTCCAAAAATTTACGCTTTTTTTGGCAGATGCCTGCCGGGGTTCTTCCATAGATGGATGTAAAAGCAACAAGCAATGACTTTTCACAAGCCCTCCAAAAGTTGACCCTTTTTATTGGCAGATGCCTGCCGGGGTTCTTCCATACATGGATGTAAAAGCAACAAGCAATGGCTTTTCACAAGCCCTACAAAAATTGACGCTTTTTTTGGCAGATGCCTGCCGGGGTTCTTCCATACATGGATGTAAAAGCAACAAGCAATGGCTTTTCACAAGCCCTCCAAAAATTGACGCTTTTTTTGGCAGATGCCTGCCGGGGTTCTTCCATACATGGATGTAAAAGCAACAAGCAATGACTTTTCACAAGCCCTCCAAAAATTGACCCTTTTTTTTGGCAGATGCCTGCCGGGGTTCTTCCATACATGGATGTAAAAGCAACAAGCAATGGTTTTTCACAAGCCCTCCAAAAATTTACGCTTTTTTTGGCAGATGCCTGCCGGGGTTCTTCCATAGATGGATGTAAAAGCAACAAGCAATGACTTTTCACAAGCCTTCCAAAAATTGACCCTTTTTTTTGGCAGATGCCTGCCGGGGTTCTACCATACATGGATGTAAAAGCAACAAGCAATGGCTTTTCACAAGCCCTCCAAAAATTGACCCTTTTTTTTGGCAGATGCCTGCCGGGGTTCTTCCATACATGGATGTAAAAGCAACAAGCAATGGCTTTTCACAAGCCCTCCAAAAATTTACGCTTTTTTTGGCAGATGCCTGCCGGGGTTCTTCCATAGATGGATGTAAAAGCAACAAGCAATGACTTTTCACAAGCCCTCCAAAAATGGACCCTTTTTATTGGCAGATGCCTGCCGGGGTTCTTCCAAAGATGGATGTAAAAGCAACAAGCAATGGCTTTTCACAAGCCCTCCAAAAATTGACCCTTTTTTTTGGCAGATGCCTGCCGGGGTTCTTCCATACATGGATGTAAAAGCAACAAGCAATGGCTTTTGACAAGCCCTCCAAAAGTTGACCCTTTTTATTGGCAGATGCCTGCCGGGGTTCTTCCATAGATGGATGTAAAAGCAACAAGCAAAGGCTTTTCACAAGCCCTCCAAAAATTGACCCTTTTTTTTGGCAGATGCCTGCCGGGGTTCTTCCATACATGGATGTAAAAGCAACAAGCAATGGCTTTTTTTACAAGCCCTGCAAAAATTGACGCTTTTTTTGGCAGATGCCTGCCGGGGTTCTTCCATAGATGGATGTAAAAGCAACAAGCAATGGCTTTTCACAAGCCCTCCAAAAATGTACGCTTTTCTTGGCAGATGCCTGCCGGGGTTCTTCCATACATGGATGTAAAAGCAACAAGCAATGGCTTTTTTTACAAGCCCTGCAAAAATTGACGCTTTTTTTGGCAGATGCCTGCCGGGGTTCTTCCATAGATGGATGTAAAAGCAACAAGCAATGACTTTTCACAAGCCCTCCAAAAATTGACCCTTTTTTTTGGCAGATGCCTGCCGGGGTTCTTCCATACATGGATGTAAAAGCAACAAGCAATGACTTTTCACAAGCCTTCCAAAAATGGACCCTTTTTATTAGCAGATGCCTGCCGGGGTTCTTCCATACATGGATGTAAAAGCAACAAGCAATGGCTTTTCACAAGCCCTCCAAAAATGTACCCTTTTTTTTTGGCAGATGCCTGCCGGGGTTCTTCCATACATGGATGTAAAAGCAACAAGCAATGGCTTTTCACAAGCCCTCCAAAAATTGACCCTTTTTTTTGGCAGATGCCTGCCGGGGTTCTTCCATACATGGATGTAAAAGCAACAAGCAATGGCTTTTCACAAGCCCTCCAAAAATTTACGCTTTTTTTGGCAGATGCCTGCCGGAGTTCTTCCATACATGGATGTAAAAGCAACAAGCAATGACTTTTCACAAGCCCTCCAAAAATTGACGCTTTTTTTGGCAGATGCCTGCCGGGGTTCTTCCATACATGGAAGTAAAAGCAACAAGCAATGACTTTTCACAAGCCTTCCAAAAATGGACCCTTTTTATTAGCAGATGCCTGCCGGGGTTCTTCCATACACGGATGTAAAAGCAACAAGCAATGACTTTTCACAAGCCCTCCAAAAATGTACCCTTTTTTTTGACAGATGCCTGCCGGGGTTCTTCCATACATGGATGTAAAAGCAACAAGCAATGGCTTTTCACAAGCCCTCCAAAAATTTACCCTTTTTTTTGACAGATGCCTGCCGGGGTTCTTCCATACATGGATGTAAAAGCAACAAGCAATGGCTTTTCACAAGCCCTCCAAAAATTGACCCTTTTTATTGGCAGATGCCTGCCGGGGTTCTTCCATAGATGGATGTAAAAGCAACAAGCAATGGCTTTTCACAAGCCCTCCAAAAATTGACCCTTTTTTTGGCAGATGCCTGCCGGGGTTCTTCCATACATGGATGTAAAAGCAACAAGCAATGGCTTTTCACAAGCCCTCCAAAAATTGACGCTTTTTTTGGCAGATGCTTGCCGGGGTTCTTCCATACATGGAAGTAAAAGCAACAAGCAATGACTTTTCACAAGCCCTCCAAAAATTGACCCTTTTTTTTGGCAGATGCCTGCTGGGGTTCTTCCATACATGGATGTAAAAGCAACAAGCAATGGCTTTTCACAAGCCCTCCAAAAATTGACCCTTTTTTTTGGCAGATGCCTGCCGGGGTTCTTCCATACATGGATGTAAAAGAAACAAGCAATGGCTTTTCACAAGCCCTCCAAAAATTGACGCTTTTTTTGGCAGATGCCTGCCGGGGTTCTTCCATACATGGATGTAAAAGCAACAAGCAATGACTTTTCACAAGCCCTCCAAAAATTGACCCTTTTTTTTGGCAGATGCCTGCTGGGGTTCTTCCATACATGGATGTAAAAGCAACAAGCAATGGCTTTTCACAAGCCCTCCAAAAATTTACGCTTTTTTTGGCAGATGCCTGCCGGGGTTCTTCCATACATGGATGTAAAAGCAACAAGCAATGGCTTTTCACAAGCCCTCCAAAAATTTACGCTTTTTTTGGCAGATGCCTGCCGGGGTTCTTCCATAGATGGATGTAAAAGCAACAAGCAATGACTTTTCACAAGCCTTCCAAAAATTGACCCTTTTTTTTGGCAGATGCCTGCCGGGGTTCTTCCATAGATGGATGTAAAAGCAACAAGCAATGGCTTTTCACAAGCCCTCCAAAAGTTGACCCTTTTTATTGGCAGATGCCTGCCGGGGTTCTTCCATACATGGATGTAAAAGCAACAAGCAATGACTTTTCACAAGCCCTCCAAAAATTGACGCTTTTTTTGGCAGATGCTTGCCGGGGTTCTTCCATACATGGAAGTAAAAGCAACAAGCAATGACTTTTCACAAGCCCTCCAAAAATTGACGCTTTTTTTTGGCAGATGCCTGCCGGGGTTCTTCCATACATGGAAGTAAAAGCAACAAGCAATGACTTTTCACAAGCCTTCCAAAAATGGACCCTTTTTATTAGCAGATGCCTGCCGGGGTTCTTCCATACATGGATGTAAAAGCAACAAGCAATGGCTTTTCACAAGCCCTCCAAAAATTGACCCTTTTTTTGGCAGATGCCTGCCGGGGTTCTTCCATACATGGATGTAAAAGCAACAAGCAATGGCTTTTCACAAGCCCTCCAAAAATTGACCCTTTTTTTTGGCAGATGCCTGCCGGGGTTCTTCCATACATGGATGTAAAAGCAACAAGCAATGACTTTTCACAAGCCCTCCAAAAGATGACCCTTTTTATTGGCAGATGCCTGCCGGGGTTCTTCCATACATGGATGTAAAAGCAACAAGCAATGACTTTTCACAAGCCCTCCAAAAATTGACCCTTTTTTTTGGCAGATGCCTGCCGGGGTTCTTCCATACATAGATGTAAAAGCAACAAGCAATGGCTTTTCACAAGCCCTCCAAAAATTGACGCTTTTTTTGGCAGATGCCTGCCGGGGTTCTTCCATACATGGAAGTAAAAGCAACAAGCAATGACTTTTCACAAGCCTTCCAGAAATGGACCCTTTTTATTAGCAGATGCCTGCCGGGGTTCTTCCATACATGGATGTAAAAGCAACAAGCAATGACTTTTCACAAAGCCCTCCAAAAATTTACGCTTTTTTTGGCAGATGCCTGCCGGGGTTCTTCCATAGATGGATGTAAAAGCAACAAGCAATGACTTTTCACAAGCCCTCCAAAAATTGACCCTTTTTTTTGGCAGATGCCTGCCGGGGTTCTTCCATACATGGATGTAAAAGCAACAAGCAATGGCTTTTCACAAGCCCTCCAAAAATTGACCCTTTTTTTTGGCAGATGCCTGCTGGGGTTCTTCCATACATGGATGTAAAAGCAACAAGCAATGGCTTTTCACAAGCCCTCCAAAAATTGACCCTTTTTTTTGGCAGATGCCTGCTGGGGTTCTTCCATACATGGATGTAAAAGCAACAAGCAATGGCTTTTCACAAGCCCTCCAAAAATTGACGCTTTTTTTGGCAGATGCCTGCCGGGGTTCTTCCAAAGATGGATGTAAAAGCAACAAGCAATGACTTTTCACAAAACCCTCCAAAAATTGACCCTTTTTTTTGGCAGATGCCTGCCGGGGTTCTTCCATACATGGATGTAAAAGCAACAAGCAATGGCTTTTGACAAGCCCTCCAAAAGTTGACCCTTTTTATTGGCAGATGCCTGCCGGGGTTCTTCCATAGATGGATGTAAAAGCAACAAGCAATGGCTTTTCACAAGCCCTCCAAAAATTTACGCTTTTTTTGGCAGATGCCTGCCGGGGTTCTTCCATAGATGGATGTAAAAGCAACAAGCAATGACTTTTCACAAGCCCTCCAAAAATTGACCCTTTTTTTTGGCAGATGCCTGCCGGGGTTCTTCCATACATGGATGTAAAAGCAACAAGCAATGGCTTTTCACAAGCCCTGCAAAAATTGACGCTTTTTTTGGCAGATGCCTGCCGGGGTTCTTCCATACATGGATGTAAAAGCAACAAGCAATGACTTTTCACAAGCCTTCCAAAAATGGACCCTTTTTATTAGCAGATGCCTGCCGGGGTTCTTCCATACATGGATGTAAAAGCAACAAGCAATGGCTTTTCACAAGCCCTCCAAAAATTTACCCTTTTTTTTGGCAGATGCCTGCCGGGGTTCTTCCATACATGGATGTAAAAGCAACAAGCAATGGCTTTTCACAAGCCCTCCAAAAATGTACGCTTTTTTTGGCAGATGCCTGCCGGGGTTCTTCCATAGATGGATGTAAAAGCAACAAGCAATGGCTTTCCACAAGCCCTCCAAAAATGTACCCTTTTTTTTTGGCAGATGCCTGCCGGGGTTCTTCCATACATGGATGTAAAAGCAACAAGCAATGGCTTTTCACAAGCCCTCCAAAAATTGACCCTTTTTTTTGGCAGATGCCTGCCGGGGTTCTTCCATACATGGATGTAAAAGCAACAAGCAATGGCTTTTCACAAGCCCTCCAAAAATTTACCCTTTTTTTTGGCAGATGCCTGCCGGGGTTCTTCCATACATGGATGTAAAAGCAACAAGCAATGGCTTTTCACAAGCCCTCCAAAAATTTACGCTTTTTTTGGCAGATGCCTGCCGGGGTTCTTCCATACATGGATGTAAAAGCAACAAGCAATGACTTTTCACAAGCCCTCCAAAAATTGACGCTTTTTTTGGCAGATGCCTGCCGGGGTTCTTCCATACATGGAAGTAAAAGCAACAAGCAATGACTTTTCACAAGCCCTCCAAAAATTGACCCTTTTTTTTGGCAGATGCCTGCTGGGGTTCTTCCATACATGGATGTAAAAGCAACAAGCAATGGCTTTTCACAAGCCCTCCAAAAATTTACGCTTTTTTTGGCAGATGCCTGCCGGGGTTCTTCCATAGATGGATGTAAAAGCAACAAGCAATGACTTTTCACAAGCCCTCCAAAAATTGACCCTTTTTTTTGGCAGATGCCTGCCGGGGTTCTTCCATACATGGATGTAAAAGCAACAAGCAATGGCTTTTCACAAGCCCTCCAAAAATTGACGCTTTTTTTGGCAGATGCCTGCCGGGGTTCTTCCATACATGGATGTAAAAGCAACAAGCAATGGCTTTTCACAAGCCCTCCAAAAATTGACGCTTTTTTTGGCAGATGCCTGCCGGGGTTCTTCCATACATGGATGTAAAAGCAACAAGCAATGGCTTTTCACAAGCCCTCCAAAAATTGACGCTTTTTTTGGCAGATGCCTGCCGGGGTTCTTCCATACATGGATGTAATAGCAACAAGCAATGACTTTTCACAAGCCCTCCAAAAATTGACCCTTTTTTTTTGGCAGATGCCTGCCGGGGTTCTTCCATACATGGATGTAAAAGCAACAAGCAATGGCTTTTCACAAGCCCTCCAAAAATGTACGCTTTTTTTTGCAGATGCCTGCCGGGGTTCTTCCATAGATGGATGTAAAAGCAACAAGCAATGGCTTTTCACAAGCCCTCCAAAAATTGACGCTTTTTTTGGCAGATGCCTGCCGGGGTTCTTCCATACATGGATGTAAAAGCAACAAGCAATGACTTTTCACAAGCCCTCCAAAAATTGACCCTTTTTTTTGGCAGATGCCTGCCGGGGTTCTTCCATACATGGATGTAAAAGCAACAAGCAATGGCTTTTCACAAGCCCTCCAAAAATGTACGCTTTTTTTGGCAGATGCCTGCCGGGGTTCTTCCATAGATGGATGTAAAAGCAACAAGCAATGGCTTTTCACAAGCCCTCCAAAAATGTACCCTTTTTTTTTGGCAGATGCCTGCCGGGGTTCTTCCATACATGGATGTAAAAGCAACAAGCAATGGCTTTTCACAAGCCCTCCAAAAATTGACCCTTTTTTTTGGCAGATGCCTGCCGGGGTTCTTCCATACATGGATGTAAAAGCAACAAGCAATGGCTTTTCACAAGCCCTCCAAAAATTGACGCTTTTTTTGGCAGATGCCTGCCGGGGTTCTTCCATACATGGATGTAAAAGCAACAAGCAATGGCTTTTCACAAGCCCTCCAAAAATTTACCCTTTTTTTTGGCAGATGCCTGCCGGGGTTCTTCCATACATGGATGTAAAAGCAACAAGCAATGGCTTTTCACAAGCCCTCCAAAAATTTACGCTTTTTTTGGCAGATGCCTGCCGGGGTTCTTCCATACATGGATGTAAAAGCAACAAGCAATAACTTTTCACAAGCCCTCCAAAAATTGACGCTTTTTTTGGCAGATGCCTGCCGGGGTTCTTCCATACATGGAAGTAAAAGCAACAAGCAATGACTTTTCACAAGCCTTCCAAAAATGGACCCTTTTTATTAGCAGATGCCTGCCGGGGTTCTTCCATACATGGATGTAAAAGCAACAAGCAATGGCTTTTCACAAGCCCTCCAAAAATTTACCCTTTTTTTGGGAAGATGCCTGCCGGGGTTCTTCCATACATGGATGTAAAAGCAACAAGCAATGGCTTTTCACAAGCCCTCCAAAAATTGACCCTTTTTATTGGCAGATGCCTGCCGGGGTTCTTCCATAGATGGATGTAAAAGCAACAAGCAATGGCTTTTCACAAGCCCTCCAAAAATGTACCCTTTTTTTTTTGGCAGATGCCTGCCGGGGTTCTTCCATACATGGATGTAAAAGCAACAAGCAATGGCTTTTCACAAGCCCTCCAAAAATTGACCCTTTTTTTTGGCAGATGCCTGCCGGGGTTCTTCCATACATGGATGTAAAAGCAACAAGCAATGGCTTTTCACAAGCCCTCCAAAAATTTACGCTTTTTTTGGCAGATGCCTGCCGGGGTTCTTCCATACATGGATGTAAAAGCAACAAGCAATGACTTTTCACAAGCCCTCCAAAAATTTACCCTTTTTTTTGTCAGATGCCTGCCGGGGTTCTTCCATACATGGATGTAAAAGCAACAAGCAATGGCTTTTCACAAGCCCTCCAAAAATTGACGCTTTTTTTGGCAGATGCCTGCCGGGGTTCTTCCATAGATGGATGTAAAAGCAACAAGCAATGACTTTTCACAAGCCCTCCAAAAATTGACGCTTTTTTTGGCAGATGCCTGCCGGGGTTCTTCCATACATGGATGTAATAGCAACAAGCAATGACTTTTCACAAGCCCTCCAAAAATTGACCCTTTTTTTTGGCAGATGCCTGCCGGGGTTCTTCCATACATGGATGTAAAAGCAACAAGCAATGGCTTTTCACAAGCCCTCCAAAAATTGACGCTTTTTTTGGCAGATGCCTGCCGGGGTTCTTCCATAGATGGATGTAAAAGCAACAAGCAAAGGCTTTTCACAAGCCCTCCAAAAATTGACCCTTTTTTTTGGCAGATGCCTGCCGGGGTTCTTCCATAGATGGATGTAAAAGCAACAAGCAATGGCTTTTCACAAGCCCTCCAAAAATTTACGCTTTTTTTGGCAGATGCCTGCCGGGGTTCTTCCATATATGGATGTAAAAGCAACAAGCAATGGCTTTTCACAAGCCCTCCAAAAATTGACGCTTTTTTTGGCAGATGCCTGCCGGGGTTCTTCCATACACGGATGTAAAAGCAACAAGCAATGGCTTTTCACAAGCCCTCCAAAAATTGACCCTTTTTATTGGCAGATGCCTGCCGGGGTTCTTCCATACATGGATGTAAAAGCAACAAGCAATGACTTTTCACAAGCCCTCCAAAAATTGACCCTTTTTATTGGCAGATGCCTGCCGGGGTTCTTCCATACATGGATGTAAAAGCAACAAGCAATGCCTTTTGACAAGCCCTCCAAAAATTGACCCTTTTTTTTGCAGATGCCTGCCGGGGTTCTTCCATACATGGATGTAAAAGCAACAAGCAATGACTTTTCACAAGCCCTCCAAAAGTTGACCCTTTTTATTGGCAGATGCCTGCCGGGGTTCTTCCATAGATGGATGTAAAAGCAACAAGCAATGGCTTTTCACAAGCCCTCCAAAAATTGACGCTTTTTTTGGCAGCCGCCTGCCGGGGTTCTTCCATACATGGATGTAAAAGCAACAAGCAATGGCTTTTCACAAGCCCTCCAAAAATTGACGCTTTTTTTGGCAGATGCCTGCCGGGGTTCTTCCATACATGGAAGTAAAAGCAACAAGCAATGACTTTTCACAAGCCTTCCAAAAATGGACCCTTTTTATTAGCAGATGCCTGCCGGGGTTCTTCCATACATGGATGTAAAAGCAACAAGCAATGACTTTTCACAAGCCCTCCAAAAATTGACCCTTTTTTTTGGCAGATGCCTGCTGGGGTTCTTCCATACATGGATGTAAAAGCAACAAGCAATGGCTTTTCACAAGCCCTCCAAAAATTTACGCTTTTTTTGGCAGATGCCTGCCGGGGTTCTTCCATAGATGGATGTAAAAGCAACAAGCAATGACTTTTCACAAGCCCTCCAAAAATTGACCCTTTTTTTTGGCAGATGCCTGCCGGGGTTCTTCCATACATGGATGTAAAAGCAACAAGCAATGGCTTTTCACAAGCCCTCCAAAAATTGACGCTTTTTTTGGCAGATGCCTGCCGGGGTTCTTCCATACATGGATGTAAAAGCAACAAGCAATGACTTTTCACAAGCCCTCCAAAAATTGACCCTTTTTTTTGGCAGATGCCTGCCGGGGTTCTTCCATACATGGATGTAAAAGCAACAAGCAATGGCTTTTCACAAGCCCTCCAAAAATTGACCCTTTTTATTGGCAGATGCCTGCCGGGGTTCTTCCATACATGGATGTAAAAGCAACAAGCAATGGCTTTTCACAAGCCCTCCAAAAATGTACGCTTTTTTTGGCAGATGCCTGCCGGGGTTCTTCCATAGATGGATGTAAAAGCAACAAGAAATGACTTTTCACAAGCCCTCCAAAAATTGACCCTTTTTTTTGGCAGATGCCTGCCGGGGTTCTTCCATACATGGATGTAAAAGCAACAAGCAATGGCTTTTCACAAGCCCTCCAAAAATTGACGCTTTTTTTGGCAGATGCCTGCCGGGGTTCTTCCATACATGGATGTAAAAGCAACAAGCAATGACTTTTCACAAGCCCTCCAAAAATTGACCCTTTTTTTTGGCAGATGCCTGCCGGGGTTCTTCCATACATGGATGTAAAAGCAACAAGCAATGGCTTTTCACAAGCCCTCCAAAAATTTACGCTTTTTTTGGCAGATGCCTGCCGGGGTTCTTCCATAGATGGATGTAAAAGCAACAAGCAATGACTTTTCACAAGCCTTCCAAAAATTGACCCTTTTTTTTGGCAGATGCCTGCCGGGGTTCTTCCATACATGGATGTAAAAGCAACAAGCAATGACTTTTCACAAGCCCTCCAAAAGTTGACCCTTTTTATTGGCAGATGCCTGCCGGGGTTCTTCCATACATGGATGTAAAAGCAACAAGCAATGACTTTTCACAAGCCCTCCAAAAATTGACGCTTTTTTTGGCAGATGCCTGCCGGGGTTCTTCCATACATGGATGTAAAAGCATCAAGCAATGGCTTTTCACAAGCGCTCCAAAAATTGACGCTTTTTTTGGCAGATGCCTGCCGGGGTTCTTCCATACATGGATGTAAAAGCAACAAGCAATGACTTTTCACAAGCCCTCCAAAAATTGACCCTTTTTATTAGCAGATGCCTGCCGGGGTTCTTCCATACATGGATGTAAAAGCAACAAGCAATGGCTTTTCACAAGCCCTCCAAAAATTTACGCTTTTTTTGGCAGATGCCTGCCGGGGTTCTTCCATAGATGGATGTAAAAGCAACAAGCAATGGCTTTTCACAAGCCCTCCAAAAATGTACCCTTTTTTTTTGGCAGATGCCTGCCGGGGTTCTTCCATACATGGATGTAAAAGCAACAAGCAATGGCTTTTCACAAGCCCTCCAAAAATTGACCCTTTTTTTTGGCAGATGCCTGCCGGGGTTCTTCCATACATGGATGTAAAAGCAACAAGCAATGGCTTTTCACAAGCCCTCCAAAAATTGACGCTTTTTTTGGCAGATGCCTGCCGGGGTTCTTCCATACATGGATGTAAAAGCAACAAGCAATGACTTTTCACAAGCCCTCCAAAAATTTACCCTTTTTTTTGGCAGATGCCTGCCGGGGTTCTTCCATACATGGATGTAAAAGCAACAAGCAATGGCTTTTCACAAGCCCTCCAAAAATTTACGCTTTTTTTGGCAGATGCCTGCCGGGGTTCTTCCATACATGGATGTAAAAGCAACAAGCAATGACTTTTCACAAGCCTTCCAAAAATTGACCCTTTTTTTTGGCAGATGCCTGCCGGGGTTCTTCCATACATGGATGTAAAAGCAACAAGCAATGACTTTTCACAAGCCCTCCAAAAATTGACGCTTTTTTTGGCAGATGCTTGCCGGGGTTCTTCCATACATGGATGTAAAAGCAACAAGCAATGGCTTTTCACAAGCCCTCCAAAAATTGACCCTTTTTATTGGCAGATGCCTGCCGGGGTTCTTCCATACATGGAAGTAAAAGCAACAAGCAATGACTTTTCACAAGCCTTCCAAAAATTGACCCTTTTTATTGGCAGATGCCTGCCGGGGTTCTTCCATAGATGGATGTAAAAGCAACAAGCAATGGCTTTTCACAAGCCTTCCAAAAATGGACCCTTTTTATTAGCAGATGCCTGCCGGGGTTCTTCCATACATGGATGTAAAAGCAACAAGCAATGGCTTTTCACAAGCCCTCCAAAAATTTACCCTTTTTTTTGGCAGATGCCTGCCGGGGTTCTTCCATACATGGATGTAAAAGCAACAAGCAATGGCTTTTCACAAGCCCTCCAAAATGTACGCTTTTTTTGGCAGATGCCTGCCGGGGTTCTTCCATAGATGGATGTAAAAGCAACAAGCAATGGCTTTTCACAAGCCCTCCAAAAATGTACCCTTTTTTTTTGGCAGATGCCTGCCGGGGTTCTTCCATACATGGATGTAAAAGCAACAAGCAATGGCTTTTCACAAGCCCTCCAAAAATTGACCCTTTTTTTTGGCAGATGCCTGCCGGGGTTCTTCCATACATGGATGTAAAAGCAACAAGCAATGACTTTTCACAAGCCCTCCAAAAATTGACCCTTTTTTTTGGCAGATGCCTGCCGGGGTTCTTCCATACATGGATGTAAAAGCAACAAGCAATGACTTTTCACAAGCCCTCCAAAAGTTGACCCTTTTTATTGGCAGATGCCTGCCGGGGTTCTTCCATACATGGATGTAAAAGCAACAAGCAATGGCTTTTCACAAGCCCTCCAAAAATTGACGCTTTTTTTGGCAGATGCTTGCCGGGGTTCTTCCATACATGGAAGTAAAAGCAACAAGCAATGACTTTTCACAAGCCTTCCAAAAATGGACCCTTTTTATTAGCAGATGCCTGCCGGGGTTCTTCCATACATGGATGTAAAAGCAACAAGCAATGACTTTTCACAAGCCCTCCAAAAATTGACCCTTTTTTTTGGCAGATGCCTGCTGGGGTTCTTCCATACATGGATGTAAAAGCAACAAGCAATGGCTTTTCACAAGCCCTCCAAAAATTTACGCTTTTTTTGGCAGATGCCTGCCGGGGTTCTTCCATACATGGATGTAAAAGCAACAAGCAATGACTTTTCACAAGCCCTCCAAAAATTGACCCTTTTTATTAGCAGATGCCTGCCGGGGTTCTTCCATACATGGATGTAAAAGCAACAAGCAATGACTTTTCACAAGCCCTCCAAAAATTGACCCTTTTTATTAGCAGATGCCTGCCGGGGTTCTTCCATACATGGATGTAAAAGCAACAAGCAATGGCTTTTCACAAGCCCTCCAAAAATTTACGCTTTTTTTGGCAGATGCCTGCCGGGGTTCTTCCATAGATGGATGTAAAAGCAACAAGCAATGGCTTTTCACAAGCCCTCCAAAAATGGACCCTTTTTATTAGCAGATGCCTGCCGGGGTTCTTCCATACATGGATGTAAAAGCAACAAGCAATGGCTTTTCACAAGCCCTCCAAAAATTTACGCTTTTTTTGGCAGATGCCTGCCGGGGTTCTTCCATAGATGGATGTAAAAGCAACAAGCAATGACTTTTCACAAGCCTTCCAAAAATTGACCCTTTTTTTTGGCAGATGCCTGCCGGGGTTCTTCCATACATGGATGTAAAAGCAACAAGCAATGACTTTTCACAAGCCCTCCAAAAGTTGACCCTTTTTATTGGCAGATGCCTGCCGGGGTTCTTCCATACATGGATGTAAAAGCAACAAGCAATGACTTTTCACAAGCCCTCCAAAAATTGACGCTTTTTTTGGCAGATGCCTGCCGGGGTTCTTCCATACATGGATGTAAAAGCAACAAGCAATGGCTTTTCACAAGCCCTCCAAAAATTGACGCTTTTTTTGGCAGATGCCTGCCGGGGTTCTTCCATACATGGATGTAAAAGCAACAAGCAATGACTTTTCACAAGCCCTCCAAAAATGGACCCTTTTTATTAGCAGATGCCTGCCGGGGTTCTTCCATACATGGATGTAAAAGCAACAAGCAATGGCTTTTCACAAGCCCTCCAAAAATTGACCCTTTTTTTTGGCAGATGCCTGCCGGGGTTCTTCCATACATGGATGTAAAAGCAACAAGCAATGGCTTTTCACAAGCCCTCCAAAAATTGACGCTTTTATTGGCAGATGCCTGCCGGGGTTCTTCCATACATGGATGTAAAAGCAACAAGCAATGACTTTTCACAAGCCCTCCAAAAATTGACCCTTTTTATTAGCAGATGCCTGCCGGGGTTCTTCCATACATGGATGTAAAAGCAACAAGCAATGGCTTTTCACAAGCCCTCCAAAAATTTACCCTTTTTTTTGGCAGATGCCTACCGGGGTTCTTCCATACATGGATGTAAAAGCAACAAGCAATGGCTTTTCACAAGCCCTCCAAAAATTTACGCTTTTTTTGGCAGATGCCTGCCGGGGTTCTTCCATAGATGGATGTAAAAGCAACAAGCAATGGCTTTTCACAAGCCCTCCAAAAATGTACCCTTTTTTTTTGGCAGATGCCTGCCGGGGTTCTTCCATACATGGATGTAAAAGCAACAAGCAATGGCTTTTCACAAGCCCTCCAAAAATTGACCCTTTTTTTTGGCAGATGCCTGCCGGGGTTCTTCCATACATGGATGTAAAAGCAACAAGCAATGGCTTTTCACAAGCCCTCCAAAAATGGACCCTTTTTTTTGGCAGATGCCTGCCGGGGTTCTTCCATACATGGATGTAAAAGCAACAAGCAATGGCTTTTCACAAGCCCTCCAAAAATTTACGCTTTTTTTGGCAGATGCCTGCCGGGGTTCTTCCATAGATGGATGTAAAAGCAACAAGCAATGACTTTTCACAAGCCTTCCAAAAATTGACCCTTTTTTTTGGCAGATGCCTGCCGGGGTTCTTCCATACATGGATGTAAAAGCAACAAGCAATGACTTTTCACAAGCCCTCCAAATGTTGACCCTTTTTATTGGCAGATGCCTGCCGGGGTTCTTCCATACATGGATGTAAAAGCAACAAGCAATGACTTTTCACAAGCCCTCCAAAAATTGACGCTTTTTTTGGCAGATGCCTGTTGGGGTTCTTCCATACATGGATGTAAAAGCAACAAGCAATGACTTTTCACAAGCCCTCCAAAAATTGACCCTTTTTTTTGGCAGATGCCTGCCGGGGTTCTTCCATACATGGAAGTAAAAGCAACAAGCAATGACTTTTCACAAGCCCTCCAAAAATGGACCCTTTTTATTAGCAGATGCCTGCCGGGGTTCTTCCATACATGGATGTAAAAGCAACAAGCAATGACTTTTCACAAGCCCTCCAAAAATTGACCCTTTTTTTTGGCAGATGCCTGCCGGGGTTCTTCCATACATGGAAGTAAAAGCAACAAGCAATGACTTTTCACAAGCCCTCCAAAAATGGACCCTTTTTATTAGCAGATGCCTGCCGGGGTTCTTCCATACATGGATGTAAAAGCAACAAGCAATGGCTTTTCACAAGCCCTCCAAAAATTGACCCTTTTTTTTGGCAGATGCCTGCCGGGGTTCTTCCATACATGGATGTAAAAGCAACAAGCAATGGCTTTTCACAAGCCCTCCAAAAATTGACCCTTTTTTTTGGCAGATGCCTGCCGGGGTTCTTCCATAGATGGATGTAAAAGCAACAAGCAATGACTTTTCACAAGCCTTCCAAAAATTGACCCTTTTTTTTGGCAGATGCCTGCCGGGGTTCTTCCATACATGGATGTAAAAGCAACAAGCAATGGCTTTTCACAAGCCCTCCAAAAATTGACCCTTTTTTTTGGCAGATGCCTGCCGGGGTTCTTCCATACATGGATGTAAAAGCAACAAGCAATGGCTTTTCACAAGCCCTCCAAAAATTTACGCTTTTTTTGGCAGATGCCTGCCGGGGTTCTTCCATAGATGGATGTAAAAGCAACAAGCAATGACTTTTCACAAGCCCTCCAAAAATGGACCCTTTTTATTGGCAGATGCCTGCCGGGGTTCTTCCATAGATGGATGTAAAAGCAACAAGCAATGACTTTTCACAAGCCCTCCAAAAATTGACCCTTTTTTTTGGCAGATGCCTGCCGGGGTTCTTCCATACATGGATGTAAAAGCAACAAGCAATGGCTTTTGACAAGCCCTCCAAAAGTTGACCCTTTTTATTGGCAGATGCCTGCCGGGGTTCTTCCATACATGGATGTAAAAGCAACAAGCAATGGCTTTTCACAAGCCCTCCAAAAATGTACGCTTTTTTTGGCAGATGCCTGCCGGGGTTCTTCCATAGATGGATGTAAAAGCAACAAGCAATGACTTTTCACAAGCCCTCCAAAAATGGACCCTTTTTTTTGGCAGATGCCTGCCGGGGTTCTTCCATACATGGATGTAAAAGCAACAAGCAATGGCTTTTCACAAGCCCTCCAAAAATAGACGCTTTTTTTGGCAGATGCCTGCCGGGGTTCTTCCATACATGGATGTAAAAGCAACAAGCAATGGCTTTTCACAAGCCCTCCAAAAATGTACCCTTTTTTTTGGCAGATGCCTGCCGGGGTTCTTCCATACATGGATGTAAAAGCAACAAGCAATGGCTTTTCACAAGCCCTCCAAAAATTGACTCTTTTTTTTGGCAGATGCCTGCCGGGGTTCTTCCATACATGGATGTAAAAGCAACAAGCAATGGCTTTTCACAAGCCCTCCAAAAATTTACGCTTTTTTTGGCAGATGCCTGCCGGGGTTCTTCCATAGATGGATGTAAAAGCAACAAGCAATGACTTTTCACAAGCCTTCCAAAAATTGACGTTTTTTTTTGGCAGATGCCTGCCGGGGTTCTTCCATACATGGATGTAAAAGCAACAAGCAATGACTTTTCACAAGCCCTCCAAAAGTTGACCCTTTTTATTGGCAGATGCCTGCCGGGGTTCTTCCATACATGGATGTAAAAGCAACAAGCAATGACTTTTCACAAGCCCTCCAAAAATTGACGCTTTTTTTGGCAGATGCCTGCCGGGGTTCTTCCATACATGGATGTAAAAGCAACAAGCAATGACTTTTCACAAGCTCTCCAAAAATTGACCCTTTTTTTGGCAGATGCCTGCCGGGGTTCTTCCATACATGGATGTAAAAGCAACAAGCAATGGCTTTTCACAAGCCCTCCAAAAATTGACGCTTTTTTTGGCAGATGCCTGCCGGGGTTCTTCCATACATGGATGTAAAAGCAACAAGCAATGACTTTTCACAAGCCCTCCAAAAATGGACCCTTTTTTTTGGCAGATGCCTGCCGGGGTTCTTCCATACATGGATGTAAAAGCAACAAGCAATGGCTTTTCACAAGCCCTCCAAAAATTTACGCTTTTTTTGGCAGATGCCTGCCGGGGTTCTTCCATAGATGGATGTAAAAGCAACAAGCAATGACTTTTCACAAGCCCTCCAAAAGTTGACCCTTTTTATTGGCAGATGCCTGCCGGGGTTCTTCCATACATGGATGTAAAAGCAACAAGCAATGGCTTTTCACAAGCCCTACAAAAATTGACGCTTTTTTTGGCAGATGCCTGCCGGGGTTCTTCCATACATGGATGTAAAAGCAACAAGCAATGGCTTTTCACAAGCCCTCCAAAAATTGACGCTTTTTTTGGCAGATGCCTGCCGGGGTTCTTCCATACATGGATGTAAAAGCAACAAGCAATGACTTTTCACAAGCCCTCCAAAAATTGACCCTTTTTTTTGGCAGATGCCTGCCGGGGTTCTTCCATACATGGATGTAAAAGCAACAAGCAATGGTTTTTCACAAGCCCTCCAAAAATTTACGCTTTTTTTGGCAGATGCCTGCCGGGGTTCTTCCATAGATGGATGTAAAAGCAACAAGCAATGACTTTTCACAAGCCTTCCAAAAATTGACCCTTTTTTTTGGCAGATGCCTGCCGGGGTTCTACCATACATGGATGTAAAAGCAACAAGCAATGGCTTTTCACAAGCCCTCCAAAAATTGACCCTTTTTTTTGGCAGATGCCTGCCGGGGTTCTTCCATACATGGATGTAAAAGCAACAAGCAATGGCTTTTCACAAGCCCTCCAAAAATTTACGCTTTTTTTGGCAGATGCCTGCCGGGGTTCTTCCATAGATGGATGTAAAAGCAACAAGCAATGACTTTTCACAAGCCCTCCAAAAATGGACCCTTTTTATTGGCAGATGCCTGCCGGGGTTCTTCCAAAGATGGATGTAAAAGCAACAAGCAATGGCTTTTCACAAGCCCTCCAAAAATTGACCCTTTTTTTTGGCAGATGCCTGCCGGGGTTCTTCCATACATGGATGTAAAAGCAACAAGCAATGGCTTTTGACAAGCCCTCCAAAAGTTGACCCTTTTTATTGGCAGATGCCTGCCGGGGTTCTTCCATAGATGGATGTAAAAGCAACAAGCAAAGGCTTTTCACAAGCCCTCCAAAAATTGACCCTTTTTTTTGGCAGATGCCTGCCGGGGTTCTTCCATACATGGATGTAAAAGCAACAAGCAATGGCTTTTTTTACAAGCCCTGCAAAAATTGACGCTTTTTTTGGCAGATGCCTGCCGGGGTTCTTCCATAGATGGATGTAAAAGCAACAAGCAATGGCTTTTCACAAGCCCTCCAAAAATGTACGCTTTTCTTGGCAGATGCCTGCCGGGGTTCTTCCATACATGGATGTAAAAGCAACAAGCAATGGCTTTTTTTACAAGCCCTGCAAAAATTGACGCTTTTTTTGGCAGATGCCTGCCGGGGTTCTTCCATAGCTGGATGTAAAAGCAACAAGCAATGACTTTTCACAAGCCCTCCAAAAATTGACCCTTTTTTTTGGCAGATGCCTGCCGGGGTTCTTCCATACATGGATGTAAAAGCAACAAGCAATGACTTTTCACAAGCCTTCCAAAAATGGACCCTTTTTATTAGCAGATGCCTGCCGGGGTTCTTCCATACATGGATGTAAAAGCAACAAGCAATGGCTTTTCACAAGCCCTCCAAAAATTTACCCTTTTTTTTGGCAAATGCCTGCCGGGGTTCTTCCATACATGGATGTAAAAGCAACAAGCAATGGCTTTTCACAAGCCCTCCAAAAATGTACGCTTTTTTTGGCAGATGCCTGCCGGGGTTCTTCCATAGATGGATGTAAAAGCAACAAGCAATGGCTTTTCACAAGCCCTCCAAAAATGTACCCTTTTTTTTTTGGCAGATGCCTGCCGGGGTTCTTCCATACATGGATGTAAAAGCAACAAGCAATGGCTTTTCACAAGCCCTCCAAAAATTGACCCTTTTTTTTGGCAGATGCCTGCCGGGGTTCTTCCATACATGGATGTAAAAGCAACAAGCAATGGCTTTTCACAAGCCCTCCAAAAATTTACGCTTTTTTTGGCAGATGCCTGCCGGAGTTCTTCCATACATGGATGTAAAAGCAACAAGCAATGACTTTTCACAAGCCCTCCAAAAATTGACGCTTTTTTTGGCAGATGCCTGCCGGGGTTCTTCCATACATGGAAGTAAAAGCAACAAGCAATGACTTTTCACAAGCCTTCCAAAAATGGACCCTTTTTATTAGCAGATGCCTGCCGGGGTTCTTCCATACACGGATGTAAAAGCAACAAGCAATGACTTTTCACAAGCCCTCCAAAAATGTACCCTTTTTTTTGACAGATGCCTGCCGGGGTTCTTCCATACATGGATGTAAAAGCAACAAGCAATGGCTTTTCACAAGCCCTCCAAAAATTTACCCTTTTTTTTGACAGATGCCTGCCGGGGTTCTTCCATACATGGATGTAAAAGCAACAAGCAATGGCTTTTCACAAGCCCTCCAAAAATTGACCCTTTTTATTGGCAGATGCCTGCCGGGGTTCTTCCATAGATGGATGTAAAAGCAACAAGCAATGGCTTTTCACAAGCCCTCCAAAAATTGACCCTTTTTTTGGCAGATGCCTGCCGGGGTTCTTCCATACATGGATGTAAAAGCAACAAGCAATGGCTTTTCACAAGCCCTCCAAAAATTGACGCTTTTTTTGGCAGATGCTTGCCGGGGTTCTTCCATACATGGAAGTAAAAGCAACAAGCAATGACTTTTCACAAGCCCTCCAAAAATTGACCCTTTTTTTTGGCAGATGCCTGCTGGGGTTCTTCCATACATGGATGTAAAAGCAACAAGCAATGGCTTTTCACAAGCCCTCCAAAAATTGACCCTTTTTTTTGGCAGATGCCTGCCGGGGTTCTTCCATACATGGATGTAAAAGAAACAAGCAATGGCTTTTCACAAGCCCTCCAAAAATTGACGCTTTTTTTGGCAGATGCCTGCCGGGGTTCTTCCATACATGGATGTAAAAGCAACAAGCAATGACTTTTCACAAGCCCTCCAAAAATTGACCCTTTTTTTTGGCAGATGCCTGCTGGGGTTCTTCCATACATGGATGTAAAAGCAACAAGCAATGGCTTTTCACAAGCCCTCCAAAAATTTACGCTTTTTTTGGCAGATGCCTGCCGGGGTTCTTCCATACATGGATGTAAAAGCAACAAGCAATGGCTTTTCACAAGCCCTCCAAAAATTTACGCTTTTTTTGGCAGATGCCTGCCGGGGTTCTTCCATAGATGGATGTAAAAGCAACAAGCAATGACTTTTCACAAGCCTTCCAAAAATTGACCCTTTTTTTTGGCAGATGCCTGCCGGGGTTCTTCCATAGATGGATGTAAAAGCAACAAGCAATGGCTTTTCACAAGCCCTCCAAAAGTTGACCCTTTTTATTGGCAGATGCCTGCCGGGGTTCTTCCATACATGGATGTAAAAGCAACAAGCAATGACTTTTCACAAGCCCTCCAAAAATTGACGCTTTTTTTGGCAGATGCTTGCCGGGGTTCTTCCATACATGGAAGTAAAAGCAACAAGCAATGACTTTTCACAAGCCCTCCAAAAATTGACGCTTTTTTTGGCAGATGCTTGCCGGGGTTCTTCCATACATGGAAGTAAAAGCAACAAGCAATGACTTTTCACAAGCCTTCCAAAAATGGACCCTTTTTATTAGCAGATGCCTGCCGGGGTTCTTCCATACATGGATGTAAAAGCAACAAGCAATGGCTTTTCACAAGCCCTCCAAAAATTGACCCTTTTTTTTGGCAGATGCCTGCCGGGGTTCTTCCATACATGGATGTAAAAGCAACAAGCAATGGCTTTTCACAAGCCCTCCAAAAATTGACCCTTTTTTTTGGCAGATGCCTGCCGGGGTTCTTCCATACATGGATGTAAAAGCAACAAGCAATGACTTTTCACAAGCCCTCCAAAAGATGACCCTTTTTATTGGCAGATGCCTGCCGGGGTTCTTCCATACATGGATGTAAAAGCAACAAGCAATGACTTTTCACAAGCCCTCCAAAAATTGACCCTTTTTTTTGGCAGATGCCTGCCGGGGTTCTTCCATACATAGATGTAAAAGCAACAAGCAATGGCTTTTCACAAGCCCTCCAAAAATTGACACTTTTTTTGGCAGATGCCTGCCGGGGTTCTTCCATACATGGAAGTAAAAGCAACAAGCAATGACTTTTCACAAGCCTTCCAGAAATGGACCCTTTTTATTAGCAGATGCCTGCCGGGGTTCTTCCATACATGGATGTAAAAGCAACAAGCAATGACTTTTCACAAAGCCCTCCAAAAATTTACGCTTTTTTTGGCAGATGCCTGCCGGGGTTCTTCCATAGATGGATGTAAAAGCAACAAGCAATGACTTTTCACAAGCCCTCCAAAAATTGACCCTTTTTTTTGGCAGATGCCTGCCGGGGTTCTTCCATACATGGATGTAAAAGCAACAAGCAATGGCTTTTCACAAGCCCTCCAAAAATTTACGCTTTTTTTGGCAGATGCCTGCCGGGGTTCTTCCATACATGGATGTAAAAGCAACAAGCAATGGCTTTTCACAAGCCCTCCAAAAATTGACCCTTTTTTTTGGCAGATGCCTGCTGGGGTTCTTCCATACATGGATGTAAAAGCAACAAGCAATGACTTTTCACAAGCCCTCCAAAAATTGACGCTTTTTTTGGCAGATGCCTGCCGGGGTTCTTCCAAAGATGGATGTAAAAGCAACAAGCAATGACTTTTCACAAAACCCTCCAAAAATTGACCCTTTTTTTTGGCAGATGCCTGCCGGGGTTCTTCCATACATGGATGTAAAAGCAACAAGCAATGGCTTTTGACAAGCCCTCCAAAAGTTGACCCTTTTTATTGGCAGATGCCTGCCGGGGTTCTTCCATAGATGGATGTAAAAGCAACAAGCAATGGCTTTTCACAAGCCCTCCAAAAATTTACGCTTTTTTTGGCAGATGCCTGCCGGGGTTCTTCCATAGATGGATGTAAAAGCAACAAGCAATGACTTTTCACAAGCCCTCCAAAAATTGACCCTTTTTTTTGGCAGATGCCTGCCGGGGTTCTTCCATACATGGATGTAAAAGCAACAAGCAATGGCTTTTCACAAGCCCTGCAAAAATTGACGCTTTTTTTGGCAGATGCCTGCCGGGGTTCTTCCATACATGGATGTAAAAGCAACAAGCAATGGCTTTTCACAAGCCCTCCAAAAATTTACGCTTTTCTTGGCAGATGCCTGCCGGGGTTCTTCCATAGATGGATGTAAAAGCAACAAGCAATGACTTTTCACAAGCCCTCCAAAAATTGACCCTTTTTTTTGGCAGATGCCTGCCGGGGTTCTTCCATACATGGATGTAAAAGCAACAAGCAATGACTTTTCACAAGCCTTCCAAAAATGGACCCTTTTTATTAGCAGATGCCTGCCGGGGTTCTTCCATACATGGATGTAAAAGCAACAAGCAATGGCTTTTCACAAGCCCTCCAAAAATTTACCCTTTTTTTTGGCAGATGCCTGCCGGGGTTCTTCCATACATGGATGTAAAAGCAACAAGCAATGGCTTTTCACAAGCCCTCCAAAAATGTACGCTTTTTTTGGCAGATGCCTGCCGGGGTTCTTCCATAGATGGATGTAAAAGCAACAAGCAATGGCTTTCCACAAGCCCTCCAAAAATGTACCCTTTTTTTTTGGCAGATGCCTGCCGGGGTTCTTCCATACATGGATGTAAAAGCAACAAGCAATGGCTTTTCACAAGCCCTCCAAAAATTGACCCTTTTTTTTGGCAGATGCCTGCCGGGGTTCTTCCATACATGGATGTAAAAGCAACAAGCAATGGCTTTTCACAAGCCCTCCAAAAATGTACCCTTTTTTTTGGCAGATGCCTGCCGGGGTTCTTCCATACATGGATGTAAAAGCAACAAGCAATGGCTTTTCACAAGCCCTCCAAAAATTTACGCTTTTTTTGGCAGATGCCTGCCGGGGTTCTTCCATACATGGATGTAAAAGCAACAAGCAATGACTTTTCACAAGCCCTCCAAAAATTGACGCTTTTTTTGGCAGATGCCTGCCGGGGTTCTTCCATACATGGAAGTAAAAGCAACAAGCAATGACTTTTCACAAGCCCTCCAAAAATTGACGCTTTTTTTGGCAGATGCCTGCCGGGGTTCTTCCATACATGGATGTAAAAGCAACAAGCAATGGCTTTTCACAAGCCCTCCAAAAATTGACGCTTTTTTTGGCAGATGCCTGCCGGGGTTCTTCCATACATGGATGTAATAGCAACAAGCAATGACTTTTCACAAGCCCTCCAAAAATTGACCCTTTTTTTTGGCAGATGCCTGCCGGGGTTCTTCCATACATGGATGTAAAAGCAACAAGCAATGGCTTTTCACAAGCCCTCCAAAAATGTACGCTTTTTTTTGCAGATGCCTGCCGGGGTTCTTCCATAGATGGATGTAAAAGCAACAAGCAATGGCTTTTCACAAGCCCTCCAAAAATGTACCCTTTTTTTTTGGCAGATGCCTGCCGGGGTTCTTCCATACATGGATGTAAAAGCAACAAGCAATGGCTTTTCACAAGCCCTCCAAAAATTGACCCTTTTTTTTGGCA
>NW_027464428.1:0-68317 GCF_050947455.1 Rhinoderma darwinii
TCGCTTTCGCGGCTGGCAGCAAAGTTCAGAACCATGTTTCTGTGAATAACTCTTGAACCGTAAGTCACAGACGCTCGCTCTTGGCTGCATTCGTTTCAGCTCGTGGCAGCCAGTCTAAAAAACACTATCTTGGACTTCTCTGGATGTTTCCCAGGCGAGTTATTGGCAGCATGTTCAGAACCACTGTTTCTGAGGCTAATTCTTGAACCGTAAGTCATAGACGCTCGATCTTGGCGGCATTTGTTTAAGCGCCTGCCAATTAGTATAGAAGCACTGTTTCCCACTGTTTCTGAGGCTAATTCTTGAACCGTAAGTATTCTGACTCCATGACCAGGCTGTAAGTTGTAGGGCCCTTGAGACAATCTCACTGTATATGTCTGTATTGAACCGGTACTTACACCAAGACACTGTCAGATAGCGTCAACTCAGCTGAAGAGGCACGTGGGAAGTTTCCAGAGAAGTTTATTTTCAGGCTGAAATACTTGTAATGTACACAAACCAGCAGGTGAAAAGATGATATTTTGCCAGAGTTGAGCAGGAGATGACTACACAGTATGGGAACCATGAGGAAAGACAACTAGGCACAGAAAGAAGGGAGGAGCTATTACCTCAGAGCCTAGCTACAGGGAGATAGCAGGGACAAACTAAATAAAGCAAAGCAACTGCAATAGGAGCATATAACATAACATGACAGTGAATAGAAACCTAAGTCGAGGGACATGACACTCCCCGTCTGAAATCTTTAGATTTCACAATAAAATCAAACTTGAAAGAATGTCCTTGAATAATGTCCAGTAGTGGATCCTGGAACCTGAAAGACAAAAGGAACATGCAAACAATGACAATAGTTATAGTCCAAGTCTGTTGCCGATAGTCCACAACAGTAGGTATCCGCTTGTACAAGTTCCAAGTAAGAAACCCATCTTCGGATCGGGGAAGCCGCAACTTGCCAATACTTCCACCAACCCACTGTATATTCCAAATGGTAAGGTGTTCCAAATATAACACAGCTAGCAGCCAGCTGGGGGCTGTGTCCTTTATGTGCCTTCTTTCTTTGGAAGAAGAAGCACTAGTTCAGTGATTGAGCGGAAGAAAACTCGCACTGAGCCTCCTTTGGTCACCTTGACCTCTACCTTTCGAGTCTTTCCATCATCACTAGGCATAACCTTGGTAACAAGACCCATTGGCCATTCATTGCGATGGGCTTCCTTATCCTTTAGAAGAACAAGGTCACCTTCCTGGAGGTTAGGTCTCGACGTCTGCCATTTGTGACGGCTTTGAAGTATGTGCAAATACTCTGTCTTCCAGCGGTGCCAGAACACGTTGGACAGGTATTGTACCTGTTTCCATTGGCGTCGGTAAATGTCGCTGTGGTCAAAGATTCCCGGAGGGATTGCAGCAGTCCCGATCTTCTGGGTAAGAAGCGTAGCTGGGGTAAGAATAACTGGGGAATCAGGGTCCGAGGATACTGGGACTAGTGGCCTTGCATTGATTATGGCGGACACCTCTGCAAGAAAGGTGACCAAGATCTCATGAGTAAGCAAAGACTTGTGATCCAGCAACATGGAGTCAAGGATTTTGCGTGCAATTCCAATCATGCGTTCCCATGATCCTCCCATGTGAGACGAATGTGGAGGGTTAAACACCCATGTGCACCCATTGTTAGACAAGAAATTGTCTAACTGCAGTTCTTTGCTGGCTCCCACGAAGTTAGTGCCGCAGTCAGACCTCAGTTGCTTGACGGGTCCTCGGATAGAGAAGAATCTTCGGAGGGCATTGATGAAGCAAGAAGAATCCATAGACTCAATGACTTCGATGTGTACTGCTCGGATGCTGAGACATGTAAACAGCACAGCCCACCGTTTGCTGTTTGCGACTCCACCACGGGTCCTTCGTGTAACAACTGACCATGGGCCAAAGACATCCACCCCAACATAAGTAAAGGGCGGTTCCGTACTTAGTCGGTCTGCTGGGAGATTTGCCATTTGTTGTTGATGGTGTCTTCCTCTTAACTTATGACACTTGACACATTTATGGAGCACGGAAGAGATGCATCTCTTCATCCCTACGATCCACAAGCCGGCTGACCTGATGGCACCTTCCGTAAACTGTCTGCCTTGGTGCTGCACTCTTTCATGATGGTGTCGGACCAATAGTGTAGCAATATGATGCCGACCTGGTATAATGACAGGATTTTGTTCCTTGCTACTTAGATCAGATCTCACTATACGGCCGCCCACTCTCAGCAATTTGTGATGATCAAGCACTGGATTCAGTTCAAAGAGTGCACTGCTCTTGGAAAGATTGATACCCTTTGTAATATTGTCAATCTCCTGACTGTATACTTCTTGTTGCACACAACGGGTAATGACTTCTTCAGCATGTTCGATGTCTGCGACAGTAGGGTGTTCTTTACAGATATGCCAGCCATGACACTCTGATGTGTCCTTAGCAAAGCAGTGAGCGATATGAATTAGGTGAGCAACAGCTCGCACAATAGATGACCAATTTGAGAAGCGCTCAAAGCGATGTGACTTCAGCTTCAATTTTGGAATTACAGAAGTGAAGAGCGTGGTATTTGTAGGCCTGATTTCCTTGTCAGACTCGGGATCCACCATCTCATAGGTGGTGTTGGTAGGAATTAAACAGGGATCCTCATACAAGAATCTTGGAGGTGACAACCACATGTCACATAGGCCTGCTGCCGGTTCAGGTCTTGTTCCACGATCAGCTGGGTTAAGGTCAGTGGAGATGTACTGCCACTGCCCAGGAGTAGAAAAACTTCTAATGCGTTCTACTCTGTTGCTGACATATACATAGAATTGTTTTGTTTGGTTGTATATATAACCAAGCACAACTTTACTATCTGTGTAGAAAGCAAATGAATCAATTGCAATGTCCATTTCGTTTTTAATAACTTCAGCAATCTCTACTGCTAGCACAGCTGCACAAAGCTCAAGTCTTGGCACAGAGTGTGCAGGTTTTGGGGTTAGTTTGGCCTTACCCAGGACAAATCCACAGTGAGGCTTGTTGGTTCCTGGGATTCTCAGATAGGCTACTGCAGCTATGGCTTCGATAGACGCATCAGAGAAAATGTGTATTTCTCTTCTGATGGCAGCTGAAAGAGAGCTGGGAACGTAACAACGTGAGACTTGGAGTTGTTCTAATATTTTCAGAGACTCCTTCCATATCTTCCACCTTTGTTGTTTCTCAATAGGCAGAGAAGTATCCCAGTCTATGTTCTCGGTGGTAAACTGTCTCAGCAATTTCTTGCCTTGAATGGTGACGGGGGCTATGAAGCCAAGAGGATCATAGATGCTGTTCACAACAGATAAAACTCCTCGCTTGGTAAAAGGTTTGTCACTGGCTGACACTTGGAAGGTGAATGTGTCTTGCTTAATGTCCCACAGCAAACCTAGGCTTCGTTGTATAGGAGGAACATCAGAACCAAGATCGAGGTCTTTCAAGTTGGTTGCATGATCTTCAGAGGGGAACGCTTTCATTACCTTCTGGCTGTTAGAGATAATCTTGTGAAGTCTGAGATTTGCTACAGACAGCATTGCCTGCGTTCTGGTGAGGAGATCGATTGCCTCTTCACTTGTGGGTAAGGATTTAAGTCCATCGTCTACATAGAAGTTCTTCTCAACAAATTGACGAGCATCAGATCCATACCCCTTCTCACCTTCCTGGGCTGTCCTTCTCAATCCATAGATTGCTACAGCAGGAGAGGGGCTGTTGCCGAAGACATGTACCTTCATCCGGTAATCTGTGACCTTGTTGTTGACATCATTGTCTTTGTGCCATAGAAACCTGAGGTAGTTCCTGTTGTCTTCCTTGACAATGAAGCAGTGGAACATTTGCTGGATGTCAGCCATTACTGCAACAGGTTCTTGTCTGAAGCGGATGAGTACTCCTATGAGGTTGTTGTTTAGGTTAGGCCCAGTGAGGAGCAGGTTGTTTAGAGAAACGCCTTCATGCTGAGCGCTGGAATCAAACACCACTCTGATTTGATTAGGCTTGCGAGGGTGATACACGCCAAAGGATGGAAGGTACCAGCATTCTTCTCCTTCCTTTAGTGGTGGTGCAGGTTCTGCATGATCTCTATCAAATATATTTTGCATGAAGTCTACAAAATGTTTTTCCATCTCTGGTTTCCTCTTTAGGGTGCGTTTTAAAGAGGAAAATCTCGAAACTGCTTGCTGTAGATTGTTTGGTAATTTTGGTCTTGGGGAACGGAAAGGCAAAGGTGCTACCCAGCTGTTAGACTCATCCTGAGCAAATTCTTTGTCCATAACCTTGAGAAATTCTTTATCCTCTCTTGCAAGTGCCAACTTATTGTCTTCACTTGTAGAATTGAACACTGTTGCTCCAAGACTGTCATCCCAGGACAGGAATGTGTTCATATTATCTTGGTGGTCAAGCTGCCACTTACTGTTGTTCAGCTTCTCTTTCACCCAGTAATGGTGTGGGCATGGCTGAAAATAAGTGTTGCGACCATTTGGCAAAATGTGAGTTTTAAATGAGGAAATCTTGGTAGGCTTCTTCATCTTGTCTATACAGACGTTGCCTATGATAACCCAACCTAAATCAAGGCGTTGGGCAAACGGAGCATCATGTGGTCCGTTGATTTGCTGGCGTACCTTATGTACCCTGAGAATGTCTCTACCGAGCAGAAGTAGGATCTCTGCACTCTTGTCAAGGGCTGGTATTTCTTTCGCTATAGCCCTTAGATGAGTGTGATGAAGAGCAGCCTCTGACGTAGGAATCTCATCTTTGTTGGATGGTATCTGGTTGCACTCAACAAGTGTGGGTAAGGGTATCTCTTGATTGTTGAGAGAAGCCACTATAAGTCCACTGGCTCTTCTTCCGGAGACCTCTGTAATGCCACTACAAGTACCCAAGGTGTAAGGGTAAGCATCTCCTTTTAAGTTGAACAGGTCAAAGAGTTCTGATCTTGCGAGTGAACGGTTGCTCTGATCGTCCAGGATGGTATACACCTTTACGGCCCTTTCCGGTTGACCCTTGGGGTATACGTTGACTAGACATATCTTTGCGCAGGACTTGTCGCAAAGGTCGTCTCCGCAGACTTCTGTGCATGAAGAAGATACAGTAGTAAGATTTGCTGCTTGCTCTGCATTCTCCCCGCCATGATTTATCGCAGGAGTGGAATGTGCAGGTGGAGCAGGACTGAATTGAGATGGATGGAGCGCTTGCACATGGTCCTCACAGCCGCACTCTATGCATTTAATAGTAGTTTTACAGTCTTTAGCGAAATGTTCAGTAGACGCACAACATCGGTAACATACCCTAAATTTCTTTAGAAGCTCTTTGCGTTCCTGGAGCGGTTTCTTTCTGAAGCCAATGCATTTCTTGAGAGGATGTGGCTTCTTATGAATAGGACATAGGCGATTAGGATTTTCAATCTTTTCACCTTGGTTGTACTTGTCTGGAGCTGATGAGGGTGTGGGAAGGACATCAGTCTTTTTCACTGACACTGGACCTCTGTGGTTTCTATAGTTAGAACGTGGGCTGTCGTACTTAGGATGGGGTGAACCAGGACCACTGGACTCACTGGAGGTAAAGCTTGGGTCATTCTTGGATTCTGCAATGTTCCTGATAAATTCACAGAAGTAAGAAAATGGAGGAAAGGAGACTTGCTTTTCTTTTTTGTATCTCGACCCAAGTGTAGTCCACCTTTCTTGAATATTGTACGGCAGCTTGGAAACTATTGGGTTTACCCCACGAGCTGTGTCTAGGTAACTGAGGCCAGGTAGGTGTGGGTCTGCCTTGGCCAGCTGGAGCTCTAAGAGTAGGTCGCTGAGCTCTTGGAATTTTTCATTGTCTTTGCCAGATATTTTTGGAAAACCTTGCAGCCGTTTAAACAGAGCATTCTCTATGGCTTCAGGACTGCCAAAGCTTTGTTCCAGTCTCTCCCAAGCAGCGATGAGGCCTGCAGTTGGATTCTCAATGTGGACAGATCTCAATCTCTTGACACGTTCTGTAGACTGTGGACCGAGCCACCTGATCAGCAGATCTAGTTCTTCAGCAGCAGTAATGCCAATGTCACTAATAACGGTTCTGAAGGCACATTTCCAGCCCCTGTAGTTCTCAGGCTGGTCGTCAAACCTTGTGAGGCCGGTTTTAGTAAGTTCGCGGCGAACCATGTATCTTGCAAACTCTGTCATGTCAGTTCTCTCTGACTTTGGGCAGAGTATTGCTGGCTGAGTAGTGCTGATCATATTATTTTCGGTGTTCTGGCTAAGAGACATAGGGAAATACGGGTCTGCACGGGCGTTCAATCCAGGAGATAGTTTAAAGTCCATAGGTTTAGCTACACATGGAACTGGAACTATGTGGTTGTCAGGAGTCTGGTGACTTGCTAGCATATTGGATTTCACCTGGGCGTCTGTGTAATGAGCTTGCTGAGGTGCAGGGTTCTGGTGCAATGTGGTATGTGGAGAAAGGCAAGGATGACAAATTGGTAATGCATTGTACTGACCTTGGATGCAGAATGCTGCAGAAGAATCTGTGCCCCGTTGCTCTGGAGAAATATTTGCGCTGTCAGGATCATTAGCAGCAATCACAGGTTCACTGTTTTGGCTTAGTACGTAGTCTCTTGTGCGCTTAAGAGGATCTTCTACCTCCACTTCACATACACTGATGCTGTCTCTTTCACTTCCCCTGGCAGCTTCTTCTAAAACCTTTAACCTTGCCATAGCTGTGGCATGCTCGCATTGTTTGTTT
This sequence comes from Rhinoderma darwinii, assembly GCF_050947455.1. Classification (NCBI taxonomy): domain Eukaryota; kingdom Metazoa; phylum Chordata; class Amphibia; order Anura; family Rhinodermatidae; genus Rhinoderma; species Rhinoderma darwinii. The sequence continues at coordinate 6,745 of NW_027464428.1, forward strand.
AAAGTTTCTATTTCCGCCTTTTGGCGCGCTGCATCGGCTTCCATATCTGCCTTCTTTTGCGCAAAGACGGCCTGTATTTTAGTAGCCTCTGCTTCTGCCCGCGCTCTTATGAGCTGTTCGCTGAGCGTGGAATATTTTGAAGATCTTGACTTAGAAGATAGTTTTGAACGACTGGTAGACTTAGAAATGCGAGACGACGTTTCCTGTAATTGCGTGATTCTTGCCTCTGTGTTAGACTTAATTTTGCATACTAGGCTGTCTCGTTCCAAATTAAGTTTCTGGAAGCTTTCAAATTCTTCTAAAGAATCCTTTGTATTAAGTTTCTTCAAAATGCCAACATATTCCTGGCTTTTCAGTGAATAATGTTCATATGCTGTACAAAGCTGTTCTAGAGCTCCCTCTAGTGGTGAAACATTGTGAGCAGGCTGTGAGATGGTGGAGATGTGACTCAGCAATCTTTGCCAGAAGTTTGAGACAGCAGAAGAAAGTTCATGTTTTGCACCTTCTAGATTCTCTGTAACCTTCCATGTAGGATTAGCAGAGCGTTTAGCTCTCTCACTGTACTGCAGACTAGGATCCATACTTTCTTCTGACTGTAGGTACTGTTCACCTTGAGAAGACTGTGCAATGTTCTCTTCAGACATGACACCTCACAGACAGGATGTGGATAATACAGAGGTGGGGGTGCTAGCTTGCTAGAAGGGTCTATGCTGTGGGGTCACACACACTGATGATTTCTTCTGCAGGCAGTTGCTTGTCTGTGACTATCTCTGCAGGAGCTGCACACTGACTATACAGCTGGATCTGGCAGATATATAAGCATCTTTTCACTATTCTGACTCCATAACCAGGCTGTAAGTTGTAGGGCCCTTGAGACAATCTCACTGTATATGTCTGTATTGAACCGGTACTTACACCAAGACACTGTCAGATAGCGTCAACTCAGCTGAAGAGGCACGTGGGAAGTTTCCAGAGAAGTTTATTTTCAGGCTGAAATACTTGTAATGTACACAAACCAGCAGGTGAAAAGATGATATTTTGCCAGAGTTGAGCAGGAGATGACTACACAGTATGGGAACCATGAGGAAAGACAACTAGGCACAGAAAGAAGGGAGGAGCTATTACCTCAGAGCCTAGCTACAGGGAGATAGCAGGGACAAACTAAATAAAGCAAAGCAACTGCAATAGGAGCATATAACATAACATGACAGTGAATAGAAACCTAAGTCGAGGGACATGACAGTAAGTCATAGACGCTAGATCTTGGCGGCATTCGTCTCAGCGCCTGGCAATTAGTATAGAAGCACTGTATTTGACTTCTATGGATGTTTCCCAGGCGAGCTATTGACAAGTAAATCCTAGACGCTCGATCTTGGTTATTTTCGCTTTCGCGGCTGGCAGCAAAGTTCAGAACCATGTTTCTGTGAATAACTTTTGAACCGTAAGTCACAGACGCTCGCTCTTGGCTGCATTCGTTTCAGCTCGTGGCAGCCAGTCTAAAAAACACAATCTTGGACTTCTCTGGATGTTTCCCAGGCGAGCTATTGGCAGCATGTTCAGAACCACTGTTTCTGAGGCTAATTCTTGAACCGTAAGTCATAGACGCTCGATCTTGGCGGCATTCGTCTCAGCGCCTGGCAATTAGTATAGAAGCACTGTTTCCCACTGTTTCTGAGGCTAATTCTTGAACCGTAAGTCATAGACGCTCAATCTTGGCGGCATTCGTCTCAGCACCTGGCAATTAGTATAGAAGCACTGTCTTTGACTTCTCTGGATGTTTCCCAGGCGAGCTATTGACAAGTAAATCCTAGACGCTCGATCTTGGTTATTTTCGCTTTCGCGGCTGGCAGCAAAGTTCAGAACCATGTTTCTGTGAATAACTTTTGAACCGTAAGTCACAGACGCTCGCTCTTGGCTGCATTCGTTTCAGCTCGTGGCAGCCAGTCTAAAAAACACTATCTTTGACTTCTCTGGATGTTTCCCAGGCGAGCTATTGGCAGCATGTTCAGAACCACTGTTTCTGAGGCTAATTATTGAACCGTAAGTCTTAGACACTCGATCTTGGCGGCATTCGTCTCAGCGCCTGGCAATTAGTATAGAAGCACTGTCTTTGACTTCTCTGGATGTTTCCCAGGCGAGCTATTGACAAGTAAATCCTAGACGCTCGATCTTGGTTATTTTCGCTTTCGCGGCTGGCAGCAAAGTTCAGAACCATGTTTCTGTGAATAACTCTTGAACCGTAAGTCACAGACGCTCGCTCTTGACTGCATTCATTTCAGCTCGTGGCAGCCAGTCTAAAAAAACACTATCTTGGACTTCTCTGGATGTTTCCCAGGCGAGTTATTGGCAGCATGTTCAGAACCACTGTTTCTGAGGCTAATTCTTGAACCGTAAGTCATAGACGCTCGATCTTGGCGGCATTTGTTTAAGCGCCTGCCAATTAGTATAGAAGCACTGTTTCCCACTGTTTCTGAGGCTAATTCTTGAACCGTAAGTCATAGACGCTAGATCTTGGCGGCATTCGTCTCAGCGCCTGGCAATTAGTGTAGAAGCACTGTATTTGACTTCTATGGATGTTTCCCAGGCGAGCTATTGACAAGTAAATCCTAGACGCTCGATCTTGGTTATTTTCGCTTTCGCGGCTGGCAGCAAAGTTCAGAACCATGTTTCTGTGAATAACTTTTGAACCGTAAGTCACAGACGCTCGCTCTTGGCTGCATTCGTTTCAGCTCGTGGCAGCCAGTCTAAAAAACACAATCTTGGACTTCTCTGGATGTTTCCCAGGCGAGCTATTGGCAGCATGTTCAGAACCACTGTTTCTGAGGCTAATTCTTGAACCGTAAGTCATAGACGCTCGCTCTTGGCGGCATTCGTCTCAGCGCCTGGCAATTAGTATAGAAGCACTGTTTCCCACTGTTTCTGAGGCTAATTCTTGAACCGTAAGTCATAGACGCTAGATCTTGGCGGCATTCGTCTCAGCGCCTGGCAATTAGTATAGAAGCCCTGTCTTTGACTTCTCTGGATGTTTCCCAGGCGAGCTATTGACAAGTAAATCCTAGACGCTCGATCTTGGTTATTTTCGCTTTCGCGGCTGGCAGCAAAGTTCAGAACCATGTTTCTGTGAATAACTCTTGAACCGTAAGTCACAGACGCTCGCTCTTGGCTGCATTCGTTTCAGCTCGTGGCAGCCAGTCTAAAAAACACTATCTTTGACTTCTCTGGATGTTTCCCAGGCGAGTTATTGGCAGCATGTTCAGAACCACTGTTTCTTAGGCTAATTCTTGAACCGTAAGTCATAGACGCTCGATCTTGGCGGCATTCGTCTCAGCGCCTGGCAATTAGTATAGAAGCACTGTTTCCCACTGTTTCTGAGGCTAATTCTTGAACCGTAAGTCATAGACGCTAGATCTTGGCGGCATTCGTCTCAGCGCCTGGCAATTAGTATAGAAGCACTGTCTTTGACTTCTCTGGATGTTTCCCAGGCGAGCTATTGACAAGTAAATCCTAGACGCTCGATCTTGGTTATTTTCGCTTTCGCGGCTGGCAGCAAAGTTCAGAACCATGTTTCTGTGAATAACTCTTGAACCGTAAGTCACAGACGCTCGCTCTTGGCTGCATTCGTTTCAGCTCGTGGCAGCCAGTCTAAAAAACACTATCTTGGACTTCTCTGGATGTTTCCCAGGCGAGTTATTGGCAGCATGTTCAGAACCACTGTTTCTGAGGCTAATTCTTGAACCGTAAGTCATAGACGCTCGATCTTGGCGGCATTTGTTTAAGCGCCTGCCAATTAGTATAGAAGCACTGTTTCCCACTGTTTCTGAGGCTAATTCTTGAACCGTAAGTCATAGACGCTAGATCTTGGCGGCATTCGTCTCAGCGCCTGGCAATTAGTATAGAAGCACTGTATTTGACTTCTATGGATGTTTCCCAGGCGAGCTATTGACAAGTAAATCCTAGACGCTCGATCTTGGTTATTTTCGCTTTCGCGGCTGGCAGCAAAGTTCAGAACCATGTTTCTGTGAATAACTTTTGAACCGTAAGTCACAGACGCTCGCTCTTGGCTGCATTCGTTTCAGCTCGTGGCAGCCAGTCTAAAAAACACAATCTTGGACTTCTCTGGATGTTTCCCAGGCGAGCTATTGGCAGCATGTTCAGAACCACTGTTTCTGAGGCTAATTCTTGAACCGTAAGTCATAGACGCTCGATCTTGGCGGCATTCGTCTCAGCGCCTGGCAATTAGTATAGAAGCACTGTTTCCCACTGTTTCTGAGGCTAATTCTTGAACCGTAAGTCATAGACGCTAGATCTTGGCGGCATTCGTCTCAGCGCCTGGCAATTAGTATAGAAGCCCTGTCTTTGACTTCTCTGGATGTTTCCCAGGCGAGCTATTGACAAGTAAATCCTAGACGCTCGATCTTGGTTATTTTCGCTTTCGCGGCTGGCAGCAAAGTTCAGAACCATGTTTCTGTGAATAACTCTTGAACCGTAAGTCACAGACGCTCGCTCTTGGCTGCATTCGTTTCAGCTCGTGGCAGCCAGTCTAAAAAACACTATCTTGGACTTCTCTGGATGTTTCCCAGGCGAGCTATTGGCAGCATGTTCAGAACGACTGTTTCTGAGGCTAATTCTTGAACCGTAAGTCATAGACGCTCGATCTTGGCGGCATTCGTCTCAGCGCCTGGCAATTAGTATAGAAGCACTGTTTCCCACTGTTTCTGAGGCTAATTCTTGAACCGTAAGTCATAGACGCTAGATCTTGGCGGCATTCGTCTCAGCGCCTGGCAATTAGTATAGAAGCACTGTCTTTGACTTCTCTGGATGTTTCCCAGGCGAGCTATTGACAAGTAAATCCTAGACGCTCGATCTTGGTTATTTTCGCTTTCGCGGCTGGCAGCAAAGTTCAGAACCATGTTTCTGTGAATAACTTTTGAACCGTAAGTCACAGACGCTCGCTCTTGGCTGCATTCGTTTCAGCTCGTGGCAGCCAGTCTAAAAAACACTATCTTTGACTTATCTGGATGTTTCCCAGACGAGCTATTGGCAGCATGTTCAGAACGACTGTTTCTGAGGCTAATTCTTGAACCGTAAGTCATAGACGCTCGATCTTGGCGGCATTCGTCTCAGCGCCTGGCAATTAGTATAGAAGCACTGTTTCCCACTGTTTCTGAGGCTAATTCTTGAACCGCAAGTCATAGACGCTAGATCTTGGCGGCATTCGTCTCAGCGCCTGGCAATTAGTATAGAAGCACTGTCTTTGACTTCTCTGGATGTTTCCCAGGCGAGCTATTGACAAGTAAATCCTAGACGCTCGATCTTGGTTATTTTCGCTTTCGCGGCTGGCAGCAAAGTTCAGAACCATGTTTCTGTGAATAACTTTTGAACCGTAAGTCACAGACGCTCGCTCTTGGCTGCATTCGTTTCAGCTCGTGGCAGCCAGTCTAAAAAACACTATCTTGGACTTCTCTTGATGTTTCCCAGGCGAGCTATTGGCAGCATGTTCAGAACGACTGTTTCTGAGGCTAATTCTTGAACCGTAAGTCATAGACGCTCGATCTTGGCGGCATTCGTCTCAGCGCCTGGCAATTAGTATAGAAGCACTGTTTCCCACTGTTTCTGAGGCTAATTCTTGAACCGTAAGTCATAGACGCTCGATCTTGGCGGCATTCGTCTCAGCGCCTGGCAATTAGTATAGAAGCACTGTTTCCCACTGTTTCTGAGGCTAATTCTTGAACCGCAAGTCATAGACGCTAGATCTTGGCGGCATTCGTCTCAGCGCCTGGCAATTAGTATAGAAGCACTGTCTTTGACTTCTCTGGATGTTTCCCAGGCGAGCTATTGACAAGTAAATCCTAGACGCTCGATCTTGGTTATTTTCGCTTTCGCGGCTGGCAGCAAAGTTCAGAACCATGTTTCTGTGAATAACTTTTGAACCGTAAGTCACAGACGCTCGCTCTTGGCTGCATTCGTTTCAGCTCGTGGCAGCCAGTCTAAAAAACACTATCTTGGACTTCTCTTGATGTTTCCCAGGCGAGCTATTGGCAGCATGTTCAGAACGACTGTTTCTGAGGCTAATTCTTGAACCGTAAGTCATAGACGCTCGATCTTGGCGGCATTCGTCTCAGCGCCTGGCAATTAGTATAGAAGCACTGTTTCCCACTGTTTCTGAGGCTAATTCTTGAACCGTAAGTCATAGACGCTAGATCTTGGCGGCATTCGTCTCAGCGCCTGGCAATTAGTATAGAAGCACTGTCTTTGACTTCTCTGGATGTTTCCCAGGCGAGCTATTGACAAGTAAATCCTAGACGCTCGATCTTGGTTATTTTCGCTTTCGCGGCTGGCAGCAAAGTTCAGAACCATGTTTCTGTGAATAACTTTTGAACCGTAAGTCACAGACGCTCGCTCTTGGCTGCATTCGTTTCAGCTCGTGGCAGCCAGTCTAAAAAACACTATCTTGGACTTCTCTTGATGTTTCCCAGGCGAGCTATTGGCAGCATGTTCAGAACCACTGTTTCTGAGGCTAATTATTGAACCGTAAGTCTTAGACGCTCGATCTTGGCGGCATTCGTCTCAGCGCCTGGCAATTAGTATAGAAGCACTGTCTTTGACTTCTCTGGATGTTTCCCAGGCGAGCTATTGACAAGTAAATCCTAGACGCTCGATCTTGGTTATTTTCGCTTTCGCGGCTGGCAGCAAAGTTCAGAACCATGTTTCTGTGAATAACTCTTGAACCGTAAGTCACAGACGCTCGCTCTTGGCTGCATTCGTTTCAGCTCGTGGCAGCCAGTCTAAAAAACACTATCTTGGACTTCTCTGGATGTTTCCCAGACGAGTTATTGGCAGCATGTTCAGAACCACTGTTTCTGAGGCTAATTCTTGAACCGTAAGTCATAGACGCTCGATCTTGGCGGCATTTGTTTAAGCGCCTGCCAATTAGTATAGAAGCACTGTTTCCCACTGTTTCTGAGGCTAATTCTTGAACCGTAAGTCATAGACGCTAGATCTTGGCGGCATTCGTCTCAGCACCTGGCAATTAGTATAGAAGCACTGTCTTTGACTTCTCTGGATGTTTCCCAGGCGAGCTATTGACAAGTAAATCCTAGACGCTCGATCTTGGTTATTTTCGCTTTCGCGGCTGGCAGCAAAGTTCAGAACCATGTTTCTGTGAATAACTTTTGAACCGTAAGTCACAGACGCTCGCTCTTGGCTGCATTCGTTTCAGCTCGTGGCAGCCAGTCTAAAAAACACTCTTTGACTTATCTGGATGTTTCCCAGACGAGCTATTGGCAGCATGTTCAGAACGACTGTTTCTGAGGCTAATTCTTGAACCGTAAGTCATAGACGCTCGATCTTGGCGGCATTCGTCTCAGCGCCTGGCAATTAGTATAGAAGCACTGTTTCCCACTGTTTCTGAGGCTAATTCTTGAACCGTAAGTCATAGACGCTAGATCTTGGCGGCATTCGTCTCAGCGCCTGGCAATTAGTATAGAAGCACTGTCTTTGACTTCTCTGGATGTTTCCCAGGCGAGCTATTGACAAGTAAATCCTAGACGCTCGATCTTGGTTATTTTCGCTTTCGCGGCTGGCAGCAAAGTTCAGAACCATGTTTCTGTGAATAACTTTTGAACCGTAAGTCACAGACGCTCGCTCTTGGCTGCATTCGTTTCAGCTCGTGGCAGCCAGTCTAAAAAAACACTATCTTGGACTTCTCTTGATGTTTCCCAGGCGAGCTATTGGCAGCATGTTCAGAACGACTGTTTCTGAGGCTAATTCTTGAACCGTAAGTCATAGACGCTCGATCTTGGCGGCATTCGTCTCAGCGCCTGGCAATTAGTATAGAAGCACTGTCTTTGACTTCTCTGGATGTTTCCCAGGCGAGCTATTGACAAGTAAATCCTAGACGCTCGATCTTGGTTATTTTCGCTTTCGCGGCTGGCAGCAAAGTTCAGAACCATGTTTCTGTGAATAACTCTTGAACCGTAAGTCACAGACGCTCGCTCTTGGCTGCATTCGTTTCAGCTCGTGGCAGCCAGTCTAAAACCCCTATCTTGGACTTCTCTGGATGTTTCCCAGTCGAGTTATTGGCAGCATGTTCAGAACCACTGTTTCTGAGGCTAATTCTTGAACCGTAAGTCATAGACGCTCGATCTTGGCGGCATTTGTTTAAGCGCCTGCCAATTAGTATAGAAGCACTGTTTCCCACTGTTTCTGAGGCTAATTCTTGAACCGTAAGTCATAGACGCTAGATCTTGGCGGCATTCGTCTCAGCACCTGGCAATTAGTATAGAAGCACTGTCTTTGACTTCTCTGGATGTTTCCCAGGCGAGCTATTGACAAGTAAATCCTAGACGCTCGATCTTGGTTATTTTCGCTTTCGCGGCTGGCAGCAAAGTTCAGAACCATGTTTCTGTGAATAACTTTTGAACCGTAAGTCACAGACGCTCGCTCTTGGCTGCATTCGTTTCAGCTCGTGGCAGCCAGTCTAAAAAACACTATCTTTGACTTATCTGGATGTTTCCCAGGCGAGCTATTGGCAGCATGTTCAGAACCACTGTTTCTGAGGCTAATTCTTGAACCGTAAGTCATAGACGCTCGCTCTTGACGGCATTCGTCTCAGCGCCTGGCAATTAGTATAGAAGCACTGTTTCCCACTGTTTCTGAGGCTAATTCTTGAACCGTAAGTCATAGACGCTAGATCTTGGCGGCATTCGTCTCAGCGCCTGGCAATTAGTATAGAAGCACTGTCTTTGACTTCTCTGGATGTTTCCCAGGCGAGCTATTGACAAGTAAATCCTAGACGCTCGATCTTGGTTATTTTCGCTTTCGCGGCTGGCAGCAAAGTTCAGAACCATGTTTCTGTGAATAACTCTTGAACCGTAAGTCACAGACGCTCGCTCTTGGCTGCATTCGTTTCAGCTCGTGGCAGCCAGTCTGAAAAACACTATCTTGGACTTCTCTTGATGTTTCCCAGGCGAGCTATTGGCAGCATGTTCAGAACCACTGTTTCTGAGGCTAATTATTGAACCGTAAGTCATAGACGCTCGATCTTGGCGGCATTCGTCTCAGTGCCTGGCAATTAGTATAGAAGCACTGTTTCCCACTGTTTCTGAGGCTAATTCTTGAACCGTAAGTCATAGACGCTCAATCTTGGCGGCATTCGTCTCAGCACCTGGCAATTAGTATAGAAGCACTGTCTTTGACTTCTCTGGATGTTTCCCAGGCGAGCTATTGACAAGTAAATCCTAGACGCTCGATCTTGGTTATTTTCGCTTTCGCGGCTGGCAGCAAAGTTCAGAACCATGTTTCTGTGAATAACTCTTGAACCGTAAGTCACAGACGCTCGCTCTTGGCTGCATTCGTTTCAGCTCGTGGCAGCAAGTCTAAAAAACACTATCTTGGACTTCTCTGGATGTTTCCCAGGCGAGTTATTGGCAGCATGTTCAGAACCACTGTTTCTGAGGCTAATTCTTGAACCGTAAGTCATAGACGCTCGATCTTGGCGGCATTTGTTTAAGCGCCTGCCAATTAGTATAGAAGCACTGTTTCCCACTGTTTCTGAGGCTAATTCTTGAACCGTAAGTCATAGACGCTAGATCTTGGCGGCATTCGTCTCAGCGCCTGGCAATTAGTATAGAAGCACTGTATTTGACTTCTATGGATGTTTCCCAGGCGAGCTATTGACAAGTAAATCCTAGACGCTCGATCTTGGTTATTTTCGCTTTCGCGGCTGGCAGCAAAGTTCAGAACCATGTTTCTGTGAATAACTTTTGAACCGTAAGTCACAGACGCTCGCTCTTGGCTGCATTCGTTTCAGCTCGTGGCAGCCAGTCTAAAAAACACAATCTTGGACTTCTCTGGATGTTTCCCAGGCGAGCTATTGGCAGCATGTTCAGAACCACTGTTTCTGAGGCTAATTCTTGAACCGTAAGTCATAGACGCTCGATCTTGGCGGCATTCGTCTCAGCGCCTGGCAATTAGTATAGAAGCACTGTTTCCCACTGTTTCTGAGGCTAATACTTGAACCGTAAGTCATAGACGCTCAATCTTGGCGGCATTCGTCTCAGCACCTGGCAATTAGTATAGAAGCACTGTCTTTGACTTCTCTGGATGTTTCCCAGGCGAGCTATTGACAAGTAAATCCTAGACGCTCGATCTTGGTTATTTTCGCTTTCGCGGCTGGCAGCAAAGTTCAGAACCATGTTTCTGTGAATAACTCTTGAACCGTAAGTCACAGACGCTCGCTCTTGGCTGCATTCGTTTCAGCTCGTGGCAGCCAGTCTAAAAAACACTATCTTTGACTTCTCTGGATGTTTCCCAGGCGAGCTATTGGCAGCATGTTCAGAACCACTGTTTCTGAGGCTAATTATTGAACCGTAAGTCTTAGACGCTCGATCTTGGCGGCATTCGTCTCAGCGCCTGGCAATTAGTATAGAAGCACTGTCTTTGACTTCTCTGGATGTTTCCCAGGCGAGCTATTGACAAGTAAATCCTAGACGCTCGATCTTGGTTATTTTCGCTTTCGCGGCTGGCAGCAAAGTTCAGAACCATGTTTCTGTGAATAACTCTTGAACCGTAAGTCACAGACGCTCGCTCTTGGCTGCATTCGTTTCAGCTCGTGGCAGCCAGTCTAAAAAACACAATCTTGGACTTCTCTGGATGTTTCCCAGGCGAGCTATTGGCAGCATGTTCAGAACCACTGTTTCTGAGGCTAATTCTTGAACCGTAAGTCATAGACGCTCGATCTTGGCGGCATTCGTCTCAGCGCCTGGCAATTAGTATAGAAGCACTGTTTCCCACTGTTTCTGAGGCTAATTCTTGAACCGTAAGTCATAGACGCTCAATCTTGGCGGCATTCGTCTCAGCACCTGGCAATTAGTATAGAAGCACTGTCTTTGACTTCTCTGGATGTTTCCCAGGCGAGCTATTGACAAGTAAATCCTAGACGCTCGATCTTGGTTATTTTCGCTTTCGCGGCTGGCAGCAAAGTTCAGAACCATGTTTCTGTGAATAACTTTTGAACCGTAAGTCACAGACGCTCGCTCTTGGCTGCATTCGTTTCAGCTCGTGGCAGCCAGTCTAAAAAACACTATCTTTGACTTCTCTGGATGTTTCCCAGGCGAGCTATTGGCAGCATGTTCAGAACCACTGTTTCTGAGGCTAATTATTGAACCGTAAGTCTTAGACGCTCGATCTTGGCGGCATTCGTCTCAGCGCCTGGCAATTAGTATAGAAGCACTGTCTTTGACTTCTCTGGATGTTTCCCAGGCGAGCTATTGACAAGTAAATCCTAGACGCTCGATCTTGGTTATTTTCGCTTTCGCGGCTGGCAGCAAAGTTCAGAACCATGTTTCTGTGAATAACTCTTGAACCGTAAGTCACAGACGCTCGCTCTTGGCTGCATTCGTTTCAGCTCGTGGCAGCCAGTCTAAAAAACACAATCTTGGACTTCTCTGGATGTTTCCCAGGCGAGCTATTGGCAGCATGTTCAGAACCACTGTTTCTGAGGCTAATTCTTGAACCGTAAGTCATAGACGCTCGATCTTGGCGGCATTCGTCTCAGCGCCTGGCAATTAGTATAGAAGCACTGTTTCCCAATGTTTCTGAGGCTAATTCTTGAACCGTAAGTCATAGACGCTCAATCTTGGCGGCATTCGTCTCAGCACCTGGCAATTAGTATAGAAGCACTGTCTTTGACTTCTCTGGATGTTTCCCAGGCGAGCTATTGACAAGTAAATCCTAGACGCTCGATCTTGGTTATTTTCGCTTTCGCGGCTGGCAGCAAAGTTCAGAACCATGTTTCTGTGAATAACTTTTGAACCGTAAGTCACAGACGCTCGCTCTTGGCTGCATTCGTTTCAGCTCGTGGCAGCCAGTCTAAAAAACACTATCTTTGACTTCTCTGGATGTTTCCCAGGCGAGCTATTGGCAGCATGTTCAGAACCACTGTTTCTGAGGCTAATTATTGAACCGTAAGTCTTAGACGCTCGATCTTGGCGGCATTCGTCTCAGCGCCTGGCAATTAGTATAGAAGCACTGTCTTTGACTTCTCTGGATGTTTCCCAGGCGAGCTATTGACAAGTAAATCCTAGACGCTCGATCTTGGTTATTTTCGCTTTCGCGGCTGGCAGCAAAGTTCAGAACCATGTTTCTGTGAATAACTCTTGAACCGTAAGTCACAGACGCTCGCTCTTGGCTGCATTCGTTTCAGCTCGTGGCAGCCAGTCTAAAAAACACAATCTTGGACTTCTCTGGATGTTTCCCAGGCGAGCTATTGGCAGCATGTTCAGAACCACTGTTTCTGAGGCTAATTCTTGAACCGTAAGTCATAGACGCTCGATCTTGGCGGCATTCGTCTCAGCGCCTGGCAATTAGTATAGAAGCACTGTTTCCCACTGTTTCTGAGGCTAATTCTTGAACCGTAAGTCATAGACGCTCAATCTTGGCGGCATTCGTCTCAGCACCTGGCAATTAGTATAGAAGCACTGTCTTTGACTTCTCTGGATGTTTCCCAGGCGAGCTATTGACAAGTAAATCCTAGACGCTCGATCTTGGTTATTTTCGCTTTCGCGGCTGGCAGCAAAGTTCAGAACCATGTTTCTGTGAATAACTTTTGAACCGTAAGTCACAGACGCTCGCTCTTGGCTGCATTCGTTTCAGCTCGTGGCAGCCAGTCTAAAAAACACTATCTTTGACTTCTCTGGATGTTTCCCAGGCGAGCTATTGGCAGCATGTTCAGAACCACTGTTTCTGAGGCTAATTATTGAACCGTAAGTCTTAGACGCTCGATCTTGGCGGCATTCGTCTCAGCGCCTGGCAATTAGTATAGAAGCACTGTCTTTGACTTCTCTGGATGTTTCCCAGGCGAGCTATTGACAAGTAAATCCTAGACGCTCGATCTTGGTTATTTTCGCTTTCGCGGCTGGCAGCAAAGTTCAGAACCATGTTTCTGTGAATAACTCTTGAACCGTAAGTCACAGACGCTCGCTCTTGGCTGCATTCGTTTCAGCTCGTGGCAGCCAGTCTAAAAAACACAATCTTGGACTTCTCTGGATGTTTCCCAGGCGAGCTATTGGCAGCATGTTCAGAACCACTGTTTCTGAGGCTAATTCTTGAACCGTAAGTCATAGACGCTCGATCTTGGCGGCATTCGTCTCAGCGCCTGGCAATTAGTATAGAAGCACTGTTTCCCACTGTTTCTGAGGCTAATTCTTGAACCGTAAGTCATAGACGCTCAATCTTGGCGGCATTCGTCTCAGCACCTGGCAATTAGTATAGAAGCACTGTCTTTGACTTCTCTGGATGTTTCCCAGGCGAGCTATTGACAAGTAAATCCTAGACGCTCGATCTTGGTTATTTTCGCTTTCGCGGCTGGCAGCAAAGTTCAGAACCATGTTTCTGTGAATAACTTTTGAACCGTAAGTCACAGACGCTCGCTCTTGGCTGCATTCGTTTCAGCTCGTGGCAGCCAGTCTAAAAAACACTATCTTTGACTTCTCTGGATGTTTCCCAGGCGAGCTATTGGCAGCATGTTCAGAACCACTGTTTCTGAGGCTAATTATTGAACCGTAAGTCTTAGACGCTCGATCTTGGCGGCATTCGTCTCAGCGCCTGGCAATTAGTATAGAAGCACTGTCTTTGACTTCTCTGGATGTTTCCCAGGCGAGCTATTGACAAGTAAATCCTAGACGCTCGATCTTGGTTATTTTCGCTTTCGCGGCTGGCAGCAAAGTTCAGAACCATGTTTCTGTGAATAACTCTTGAACCGTAAGTCACAGACGCTCGCTCTTGGCTGCATTCGTTTCAGCTCGTGGCAGCCAGTCTAAAAAACACTATCTTGGACTTCTCTGGATGTTTCCCAGGCGAGTTATTGGCAGCATGTTCAGAACCACTGTTTCTGAGGCTAATTCTTGAACCGTAAGTCATAGACGCTCGATCTTGGCGGCATTTGTTTAAGCGCCTGCCAATTAGTATAGAAGCACTGTTTCCCACTGTTTCTGAGGCTAATTCTTGAACCGTAAGTCATAGACGCTAGATCTTGGCGGCATTCGTCTCAGCGCCTGGCAATTAGTATAGAAGCACTGTATTTGACTTCTATGGATGTTTCCCAGGCGAGCTATTGACAAGTAAATCCTAGACGCTCGATCTTGGTTATTTTCGCTTTCTCGGCTGGCAGCAAGTTCAGAACCATGTTTCTGTGAATAACTTTTGAACCGTAAGTCACAGACGCTCGCTCTTGGCTGCATTCGTTTCAGCTCGTGGCAGCCAGTCTAAAAAACACAATCTTGGACTTCTCTGGATGTTTCCCAGGCGAGCTATTGGCAGCATGTTCAGAACCACTGTTTCTGAGGCTAATTCTTGAACCGTAAGTCATAGACGCTCGATCTTGGCGGCATTCGTCTCAGCGCCTGGCAATTAGTATAGAAGCACTGTTTCCCACTGTTTCTGAGGCTAATTCTTGAACCGTAAGTCATAGACGCTCAATCTTGGCGGCATTCGTCTCAGCACCTGGCAATTAGTATAGAAGCACTGTCTTTGACTTCTCTGGATGTTTCCCAGGCGAGCTATTGACAAGTAAATCCTAGACGCTCGATCTTGGTTATTTTCGCTTTCGCGGCTGGCAGCAAAGTTCAGAACCATGTTTCTGTGAATAACTTTTGAACCGTAAGTCACAGACGCTCGCTCTTGGCTGCATTCGTTTCAGCTCGTGGCAGCCAGTCTAAAAAACACTATCTTTGACTTCTCTGGATGTTTCCCAGGCGAGCTATTGGCAGCATGTTCAGAACCACTGTTTCTGAGGCTAATTATTGAACCGTAAGTCTTAGACGCTCGATCTTGGCGGCATTCGTCTCAGCGCCTGGCAATTAGTATAGAAGCACTGTCTTTGACTTCTCTGGATGTTTCCCAGGCGAGCTATTGACAAGTAAATCCTAGACGCTCGATCTTGGTTATTTTCGCTTTCGCGGCTGGCAGCAAAGTTCAGAACCATGTTTCTGTGAATAACTCTTGAACCGTAAGTCACAGACGCTCGCTCTTGGCTGCATTCGTTTCAGCTCGTGGCAGCCAGTCTAAAAAACACAATCTTGGACTTCTCTGGATGTTTCCCAGGCGAGCTATTGGCAGCATGTTCAGAACCACTGTTTCGGATGGCTAATTCTTGAACCGTAAGTCATAGACGCTCGATCTTGGCGGCATTTGTTTAAGCGCCTGCCAATTAGTATAGAAGCACTGTTTCCCACTGTTTCTGAGGCTAATTCTTGAACCGTAAGTCATAGACGCTAGATCTTGGCGGCATTCGTCTCAGCACCTGGCAATTAGTATAGAAGCACTGTCTTTGACTTCTCTGGATGTTTCCCAGGCGAGCTATTGACAAGTAAATCCTAGACGCTCGATCTTGGTTATTTTCGCTTTCGCGGCTGGCAGCAAAGTTCAGAACCATGTTTCTGTGAATAACTTTTGAACCGTAAGTCACAGACGCTCGCTCTTGGCTGCATTCGTTTCAGCTCGTGGCAGCCAGTCTAAAAAACACTATCTTTGACTTATCTGGATGTTTCCCAGGCGAGCTATTGGCAGCATGTTCAGAACCACTGTTTCTGAGGCTAATTCTTGAACCGTAAGTCATAGACGCTCGCTCTTGGCGGCATTCGTCTCAGCGCCTGGCAATTAGTATAGAAGCACTGTTTCCCACTGTTTCTGAGGCTAATTCTTGAACCGTAAGTCATAGACGCTAGATCTTGGCGGCATTCGTCTCAGCGCCTGGCAATTAGTATAGAAGCACTGTCTTTGACTTCTCTGGATGTTTCCCAGGCGAGATATTGACAAGTAAATCCTAGACGCTCGATCTTGGTTATTTTCGCTTTCGCGGCTGGCAGCAAAGTTCAGAACCATGTTTCTGTGAATAACTCTTGAACCGTAAGTCACAGACGCTCGCTCTTGGCTGCATTCGTTTCAGCTCGTGGCAGCCAGTCTGAAAAACACTATCTTGGACTTCTCTTGATGTTTCCCAGGCGAGCTATTGGCAGCATGTTCAGAACCACTGTTTCTGAGGCTAATTATTGAACCGTAAGTCATAGACGCTCGATCTTGGCGGCATTCGTCTCAGTGCCTGGCAATTAGTATAGAAGCACTGTTTCCCACTGTTTCTGAGGCTAATTCTTGAACCGTAAGTCATAGACGCTCAATCTTGGCGGCATTCGTCTCAGCACCTGGCAATTAGTATAGAAGCACTGTCTTTGACTTCTCTGGATGTTTCCCAGGCGAGCTATTGACAAGTAAATCCTAGACGCTCGATCTTGGTTATTTTCGCTTTCGCGGCTGGCAGCAAAGTTCAGAACCATGTTTCTGTGAATAACTCTTGAACCGTAAGTCACAGACGCTCGCTCTTGGCTGCATTCGTTTCAGCTCGTGGCAGCAAGTCTAAAAAACACTATCTTGGACTTCTCTGGATGTTTCCCAGGCGAGTTATTGGCAGCATGTTCAGAACCACTGTTTCTGAGGCTAATTCTTGAACCGTAAGTCATAGACGCTCGATCTTGGCGGCATTTGTTTAAGCGCCTGCCAATTAGTATAGAAGCACTGTTTCCCACTGTTTCTGAGGCTAATTCTTGAACCGTAAGTCATAGACGCTAGATCTTGGCGGCATTCGTCTCAGCGCCTGGCAATTAGTATAGAAGCACTGTATTTGACTTCTATGGATGTTTCCCAGGCGAGCTATTGACAAGTAAATCCTAGACGCTCGATCTTGGTTATTTTCGCTTTCGCGGCTGGCAGCAAAGTTCAGAACCATGTTTCTGTGAATAACTTTTGAACCGTAAGTCACAGACGCTCGCTCTTGGCTGCATTCGTTTCAGCTCGTGGCAGCCAGTCTAAAAAACACAATCTTGGACTTCTCTGGATGTTTCCCAGGCGAGCTATTGGCAGCATGTTCAGAACCACTGTTTCTGAGGCTAATTCTTGAACCGTAAGTCATAGACGCTCGATCTTGGCGGCATTCGTCTCAGCGCCTGGCAATTAGTATAGAAGCACTGTTTCCCACTGTTTCTGAGGCTAATACTTGAACCGTAAGTCATAGACGCTCAATCTTGGCGGCATTCGTCTCAGCACCTGGCAATTAGTATAGAAGCACTGTCTTTGACTTCTCTGGATGTTTCCCAGGCGAGCTATTGACAAGTAAATCCTAGACGCTCGATCTTGGTTATTTTCGCTTTCGCGGCTGGCAGCAAAGTTCAGAACCATGTTTCTGTGAATAACTCTTGAACCGTAAGTCACAGACGCTCGCTCTTGGCTGCATTCGTTTCAGCTCGTGGCAGCCAGTCTAAAAAACACTATCTTTGACTTCTCTGGATGTTTCCCAGGCGAGCTATTGGCAGCATGTTCAGAACCACTGTTTCTGAGGCTAATTATTGAACCGTAAGTCTTAGACGCTCGATCTTGGCGGCATTCGTCTCAGCGCCTGGCAATTAGTATAGAAGCACTGTCTTTGACTTCTCTGGATGTTTCCCAGGCGAGCTATTGACAAGTAAATCCTAGACGCTCGATCTTGGTTATTTTCGCTTTCGCGGCTGGCAGCAAAGTTCAGAACCATGTTTCTGTGAATAACTCTTGAACCGTAAGTCACAGACGCTCGCTCTTGGCTGCATTCGTTTCAGCTCGTGGCAGCCAGTCTAAAAAACACAATCTTGGACTTCTCTGGATGTTTCCCAGGCGAGCTATTGGCAGCATGTTCAGAACCACTGTTTCTGAGGCTAATTCTTGAACCGTAAGTCATAGACGCTCGATCTTGGCGGCATTCGTCTCAGCGCCTGGCAATTAGTATAGAAGCACTGTTTCCCACTGTTTCTGAGGCTAATTCTTGAACCGTAAGTCATAGACGCTCAATCTTGGCGGCATTCGTCTCAGCACCTGGCAATTAGTATAGAAGCACTGTCTTTGACTTCTCTGGATGTTTCCCAGGCGAGCTATTGACAAGTAAATCCTAGACGCTCGATCTTGGTTATTTTCGCTTTCGCGGCTGGCAGCAAAGTTCAGAACCATGTTTCTGTGAATAACTTTTGAACCGTAAGTCACAGACGCTCGCTCTTGGCTGCATTCGTTTCAGCTCGTGGCAGCCAGTCTAAAAAACACTATCTTTGACTTCTCTGGATGTTTCCCAGGCGAGCTATTGGCAGCATGTTCAGAACCACTGTTTCTGAGGCTAATTATTGAACCGTAAGTCTTAGACGCTCGATCTTGGCGGCATTCGTCTCAGCGCCTGGCAATTAGTATAGAAGCACTGTCTTTGACTTCTCTGGATGTTTCCCAGGCGAGCTATTGACAAGTAAATCCTAGACGCTCGATCTTGGTTATTTTCGCTTTCGCGGCTGGCAGCAAAGTTCAGAACCATGTTTCTGTGAATAACTCTTGAACCGTAAGTCACAGACGCTCGCTCTTGGCTGCATTCGTTTCAGCTCGTGGCAGCCAGTCTAAAAAACACAATCTTGGACTTCTCTGGATGTTTCCCAGGCGAGCTATTGGCAGCATGTTCAGAACCACTGTTTCTGAGGCTAATTCTTGAACCGTAAGTCATAGACGCTCGATCTTGGCGGCATTCGTCTCAGCGCCTGGCAATTAGTATAGAAGCACTGTTTCCCACTGTTTCTGAGGCTAATTCTTGAACCGTAAGTCATAGACGCTCAATCTTGGCGGCATTCGTCTCAGCACCTGGCAATTAGTATAGAAGCACTGTCTTTGACTTCTCTGGATGTTTCCCAGGCGAGCTATTGACAAGTAAATCCTAGACGCTCGATCTTGGTTATTTTCGCTTTCGCGGCTGGCAGCAAAGTTCAGAACCATGTTTCTGTGAATAACTTTTGAACCGTAAGTCACAGACGCTCGCTCTTGGCTGCATTCGTTTCAGCTCGTGGCAGCCAGTCTAAAAAACACTATCTTTGACTTCTCTGGATGTTTCCCAGGCGAGCTATTGGCAGCATGTTCAGAACCACTGTTTCTGAGGCTAATTATTGAACCGTAAGTCTTAGACGCTCGATCTTGGCGGCATTCGTCTCAGCGCCTGGCAATTAGTATAGAAGCACTGTCTTTGACTTCTCTGGATGTTTCCCAGGCGAGCTATTGACAAGTAAATCCTAGACGCTCGATCTTGGTTATTTTCGCTTTCGCGGCTGGCAGCAAAGTTCAGAACCATGTTTCTGTGAATAACTCTTGAACCGTAAGTCACAGACGCTCGCTCTTGGCTGCATTCGTTTCAGCTCGTGGCAGCCAGTCTAAAAAACACAATCTTGGACTTCTCTGGATGTTTCCCAGGCGAGCTATTGGCAGCATGTTCAGAACCACTGTTTCTGAGGCTAATTCTTGAACCGTAAGTCATAGACGCTCGATCTTGGCGGCATTCGTCTCAGCGCCTGGCAATTAGTATAGAAGCACTGTTTCCCACTGTTTCTGAGGCTAATTCTTGAACCGTAAGTCATAGACGCTCAATCTTGGCGGCATTCGTCTCAGCACCTGGCAATTAGTATAGAAGCACTGTCTTTGACTTCTCTGGATGTTTCCCAGGCGAGCTATTGACAAGTAAATCCTAGACGCTCGATCTTGGTTATTTTCGCTTTCGCGGCTGGCAGCAAAGTTCAGAACCATGTTTCTGTGAATAACTTTTGAACCGTAAGTCACAGACGCTCGCTCTTGGCTGCATTCGTTTCAGCTCGTGGCAGCCAGTCTAAAAAACACTATCTTTGACTTCTCTGGATGTTTCCCAGGCGAGCTATTGGCAGCATGTTCAGAACCACTGTTTCTGAGGCTAATTATTGAACCGTAAGTCTTAGACGCTCGATCTTGGCGGCATTCGTCTCAGCGCCTGGCAATTAGTATAGAAGCACTGTCTTTGACTTCTCTGGATGTTTCCCAGGCGAGCTATTGACAAGTAAATCCTAGACGCTCGATCTTGGTTATTTTCGCTTTCGCGGCTGGCAGCAAAGTTCAGAACCATGTTTCTGTGAATAACTCTTGAACCGTAAGTCACAGACGCTCGCTCTTGGCTGCATTCGTTTCAGCTCGTGGCAGCCAGTCTAAAAAACACTATCTTGGACTTCTCTGGATGTTTCCCAGGCGAGTTATTGGCAGCATGTTCAGAACCACTGTTTCTGAGGCTAATTCTTGAACCGTAAGTCATAGACGCTCGATCTTGGCGGCATTTGTTTAAGCGCCTGCCAATTAGTATAGAAGCACTGTTTCCCACTGTTTCTGAGGCTAATTCTTGAACCGTAAGTCATAGACGCTAGATCTTGGCGGCATTCGTCTCAGCGCCTGGCAATTAGTATAGAAGCACTGTATTTGACTTCTATGGATGTTTCCCAGGCGAGCTATTGACAAGTAAATCCTAGACGCTCGATCTTGGTTATTTTCGCTTTCGCGGCTGGCAGCAAGTTCAGAACCATGTTTCTGTGAATAACTTTTGAACCGTAAGTCACAGACGCTCGCTCTTGGCTGCATTCGTTTCAGCTCGTGGCAGCCAGTCTAAAAAACACAATCTTGGACTTCTCTGGATGTTTCCCAGGCGAGCTATTGGCAGCATGTTCAGAACCACTGTTTCTGAGGCTAATTCTTGAACCGTAAGTCATAGACGCTCGATCTTGGCGGCATTCGTCTCAGCGCCTGGCAATTAGTATAGAAGCACTGTTTCCCACTGTTTCTGAGGCTAATTCTTGAACCGTAAGTCATAGACGCTCAATCTTGGCGGCATTCGTCTCAGCACCTGGCAATTAGTATAGAAGCACTGTCTTTGACTTCTCTGGATGTTTCCCAGGCGAGCTATTGACAAGTAAATCCTAGACGCTCGATCTTGGTTATTTTCGCTTTCGCGGCTGGCAGCAAAGTTCAGAACCATGTTTCTGTGAATAACTTTTGAACCGTAAGTCACAGACGCTCGCTCTTGGCTGCATTCGTTTCAGCTCGTGGCAGCCAGTCTAAAAAACACTATCTTTGACTTCTCTGGATGTTTCCCAGGCGAGCTATTGGCAGCATGTTCAGAACCACTGTTTCTGAGGCTAATTATTGAACCGTAAGTCTTAGACGCTCGATCTTGGCGGCATTCGTCTCAGCGCCTGGCAATTAGTATAGAAGCACTGTCTTTGACTTCTCTGGATGTTTCCCAGGCGAGCTATTGACAAGTAAATCCTAGACGCTCGATCTTGGTTATTTTCGCTTTCGCGGCTGGCAGCAAAGTTCAGAACCATGTTTCTGTGAATAACTCTTGAACCGTAAGTCACAGACGCTCGCTCTTGGCTGCATTCGTTTCAGCTCGTGGCAGCCAGTCTAAAAAACACAATCTTGGACTTCTCTGGATGTTTCCCAGGCGAGCTATTGGCAGCATGTTCAGAACCGCTGTTTCTGAGGCTAATTCTTGAACCGTAAGTCATAGACGCTCGATCTTGGCGGCATTCGTCTCAGCGCCTGGCAATTAGTATAGAAGCACTGTTTCCCACTGTTTCTGAGGCTAATTCTTGAACCGTAAGTCATAGACGCTCAATCTTGGCGGCATTCGTCTCAGCACCTGGCAATTAGTATAGAAGCACTGTCTTTGACTTCTCTGGATGTTTCCCAGGCGAGCTATTGACAAGTAAATCCTAGACGCTCGATCTTGGTTATTTTCGCTTTCGCGGCTGGCAGCAAAGTTCAGAACCATGTTTCTGTGAATAACTTTTGAACCGTAAGTCACAGACGCTCGCTCTTGGCTGCATTCGTTTCAGCTCGTGGCAGCCAGACTAAAAAACACTATCATTGACTTCTCTGGATGTTTCCCAGGCGAGCTATTGGCAGCATGTTCAGAACCACTGTTTCTGAGGCTAATTATTGAACCGTAAGTCATAGACGCTAGATCTTGGCGGCATTCGTCTCAGCGCCTGGCAATTAGTATAGAAGCACTGTATTTGACTTCTATGGATGTTTCCCAGGCGAGCTATTGACAAGTAAATCCTAGACGCTCGATCTTGGTTATTTTCGCTTTCGCGGCTGGCAGCAAAGTTCAGAACCATGTTTCTGTGAGTAACTTTTGAACCGTAAGTCACAGACGCTCGCTCTTGGCTGCATTCGTTTCAGCTCGTGGCAGCCAGTCTAAAAAACACAATCTTGGACTTCTCTGGATGTTTCCCAGGCGAGCTATTGGCAGCATGTTCAGAACCACTGTTTCTGAGGCTAATTCTTGAACCGTAAGTCATAGACGCTCGATCTTGGCGGCATTCGTCTCAGCGCCTGGCAATTAGTATAGAAGCACTGTTTCCCACTGTTTCTGAGGCTAATTCTTGAACCGTAAGTCATAGACGCTCAATCTTGGCGGCATTCGTCTCAGCACCTGGCAATTAGTATAGAAGCACTGTCTTTGACTTCTCTGGATGTTTCCCAGGCGAGCTATTGACAAGTAAATCCTAGACGCTCGATCTTGGTTATTTTCGCTTTCGCGGCTGGCAGCAAAGTTCAGAACCATGTTTCTGTGAATAACTTTTGAACCGTAAGTCACAGACGCTCGCTCTTGGCTGAATTCGTTTCAGCTCGTGGCAGCCAGTCTAAAAAACATTATCTTGGACTTCTCTGGATGTTTCCCAGGCGAGCTATTGGCAGCATGTTCAGAACCACTGTTTCTGAAGCTAATTCTTGAACCGTGTCATAGACGCTCGATCTTGGCGGCATTCGTCTCAGCGCCTGGCAATTAGTATAGAAGCACTGTTTCCCACTGTTTCTGAGGCTAATTCTTGAACCGTAAGTCATAGACGCTAGATCTTGGCGGCATTCGTCTCAGCGCCTGGCAATTAGTATAGAAGCACTGTCTTTGACTTCTCTGGATGTTTCCCAGGCGAGCTATTGACAAGTAAATCCTAGACGCTCGATCTTGGTTATTTTCGCTTTCGCGGCTGGCAGCAAAGTTCAGAACCATGTTTCTGTGAATAACTTTTGAACCGTAAGTCACAGACGCTCGCTCTTGGCTGCATTCGTTTCAGCTCGTGGCAGCCAGTCTAAAAAACACAATCTTGGACTTCTCTGGATGTTTCCCAGGCGAGCTATTGGCAGCATGTTCAGAACCACTGTTTCTGAGGCTAATTCTTGAACCGTGTCATAGACGCTCGATCTTGGCGGCATTCGTCTCAGCGCCTGGCAATTAGTATAGAAGCACTGTTTCCCACTGTTTCTGAGGCTAATTCTTGAACCGTAAGTCATAGACGCTCGATCTTGGCGGCATTTGTTTAAGCGCCTGCCAATTAGTATAGAAGCACTGTTTCCCACTGTTTCTGAGGCTAATTCTTGAACCGTAAGTCATAGACGCTAGATCTTGGCGGCATTCGTCTCAGCGCCTGGCAATTAGTATAGAAGCACTGTATTTGACTTCTATGGATGTTTCCCAGGCGAGCTATTGACAAGCAAATCCTAGACGCTCGATCTTGGTTATTTTCGCTTTCGCGGCTGGCAGCAAAGTTCAGAACCATGTTTCTGTGAATAACTTTTGAACCGTAAGTCACAGACGCTCGCTCTTGGCTGCATTCGTTTCAGCTCGTGGCAGCCAGTCTAAAAAACACAATCTTGGACTTCTCTGGATGTTTCCCAGGCGAGCTATTGGCAGCATGTTCAGAACCACTGTTTCTGAGGCTAATTCTTGAACCGTAAGTCATAGACGCTCGATCTTGGCGGCATTCGTCTCAGCGCCTGGCAATTAGTATAGAAGCACTGTTTCCCACTGTTTCTGAGGCTAATTCTTGAACCGTAAGTCATAGACGCTCAATCTTGGCGGCATTCGTCTTAGCACCTGGCAATTAGTATAGAAGCACTGTCTTTGACTTCTCTGGATGTTTCCCAGGCGAGCTATTGACAAGTAAATCCTAGACGCTCGATCTTGGTTATTTTCGCTTTCGCGGCTGGCAGCAAAGTTCAGAACCATGTTTCTGTGAATAACTTTTGAACCGTAAGTCACAGACGCTCGCTCTTGGCTGCATTCGTTTCAGCTCGTGGCAGCCAGTCTAAAAAACACTATCTTGGACTTCTCTGGATGTTTCCCAGGCGAGCTATTGGCAGCATGTTCAGAACCACTGTTTCTGAAGCTAATTCTTGAACCGTGTCATAGACGCTCGATCTTGGCGGCATTCGTCTCAGCGCCTGGCAATTAGTATAGAAGCACTGTTTCCCACTGTTTCTGAGGCTAATTCTTGAACCGTAAGTCATAGACGCTAGATCTTGGCGGCATTCGTCTCAGCGCCTGGCAATTAGTATAGAAGCACTGTCTTTGACTTCTCTGGATGTTTCCCAGGCGAGCTATTGACAAGTAAATCCTAGACGCTCGATCTTGGTTATTTTCGCTTTCGCGGCTGGCAGCAAAGTTCAGAACCATGTTTCTGTGAATAACTCTTGAACCGTAAGTCACAGACGCTCGCTCTTGGCTGCATTCGTTTCAGCTCGTGGCAGCCAGTCTAAAAAACACTATCTTTGACTTCTCTGGATGTTTCCCAGGCGAGCTATTGGCAGCATGTTCAGAACCACTGTTTCTGAGGCTAATTATTGAACCGTAAGTCTTAGACGCTCGATCTTGGCGGCATTCGTCTCAGCGCCTGGCAATTAGTATAGAAGCACTGTCTTTGACTTCTCTGGATGTTTCCCAGGCGAGCTATTGACAAGTAAATCCTAGACGCTCGATCTTGGTTATTTTCGCTTTCGCGGCTGGCAGCAAAGTTCAGAACCATGTTTCTGTGAATAACTCTTGAACCGTAAGTCACAGACGCTCGCTCTTGGCTGCATTCGTTTCAGCTCGTGGCAGCCAGTCTAAAAAACACAATCTTGGACTTCTCTGGATGTTTCCCAGGCGAGCTATTGGCAGCATGTTCAGAACCACTGTTTCTGAGGCTAATTCTTGAACCGTAAGTCATAGACGCTCGATCTTGGCGGCATTCGTCTCAGCGCCTGGCAATTAGTATAGAAGCACTGTTTCCCACTGTTTCTGAGGCTAATTCTTGAACCGTAAGTCATAGACGCTCAATCTTGGCGGAATTCGTCTCAGCACCTGGCAATTAGTATAGAAGCACTGTCTTTGACTTCTCTGGATGTTTCCCAGGCGAGCTATTGACAAGTAAATCCTAGACGCTCGATCTTGGTTATTTTCGCTTTCGCGGCTGGCAGCAAAGTTCAGAACCATGTTTCTGTGAATAACTCTTGAACCGTAAGTCACAGACGCTCGCTCTTGGCTGCATTCGTTTCAGCTCGTGGCAGCCAGTCTAAAAAACACTATCTTGGACTTCTCTGGATGTTTCCCAGGCGAGTTATTGGCAGCATGTTCAGAACCACTGTTTCTGAGGCTAATTCTTGAACCGTAAGTCATAGACGCTCGATCTTGGCGGCATTTGTTTAAGCGCCTGCCAATTAGTATAGAAGCACTGTTTCCCACTGTTTCTGAGGCTAATTCTTGAACCGTAAGTCATAGACGCTAGATCTTGGCGGCATTCGTCTCAGCGCCTGGCAATTAGTATAGAAGCACTGTATTTGACTTCTATGGATGTTTCCCAGGCGAGCTATTGACAAGTAAATCCTAGACGCTCGATCTTGGTTATTTTCGCTTTCGCGGCTGGCAGCAAAGTTCAGAACCATGTTTCTGTGAATAACTTTTGAACCGTAAGTCACAGACGCTCGCTCTTGGCTGCATTCGTTTCAGCTCGTGGCAGCCAGTCTAAAAAACACTATCTTGGACTTCTCTGGATGTTTCCCAGGCGAGCTATTGGCAGCATGTTCAGAACCACTGTTTCTGAAGCTAATTCTTGAACCGTGTCATAGACGCTCGATCTTGGCGGCATTCGTCTCAGCGCCTGGCAATTAGTATAGAAGCACTGTTTCCCACTGTTTCTGAGGCTAATTCTTGAACCGTAAGTCATAGACGCTAGATCTTGGCGGCATTCGTCTCAGCGCCTGGCAATTAGTATAGAAGCACTGTCTTTGACTTCTCTGGATGTTTCCCAGGCGAGCTATTGACAAGTAAATCCTAGACGCTCGATCTTGGTTATTTTCGCTTTCGCGGCTGGCAGCAAAGTTCAGAACCATGTTTCTGTGAATAACTCTTGAACCGTAAGTCACAGACGCTCGCTCTTGGCTGCATTCGTTTCAGCTCGTGGCAGCCAGTCTAAAAAACACTATCTTTGACTTCTCTGGATGTTTCCCAGGCGAGCTATTGGCAGCATGTTCAGAACCACTGTTTCTGAGGCTAATTATTGAACCGTAAGTCTTAGACGCTCGATCTTGGCGGCATTCGTCTCAGCGCCTGGCAATTAGTATAGAAGCACTGTCTTTGACTTCTCTGGATGTTTCCCAGGCGAGCTATTGACAAGTAAATCCTAGACGCTCGATCTTGGTTATTTTCGCTTTCGCGGCTGGCAGCAAAGTTCAGAACCATGTTTCTGTGAATAACTCTTGAACCGTAAGTCACAGACGCTCGCTCTTGGCTGCATTCGTTTCAGCTCGTGGCAGCCAGTCTAAAAAACACAATCTTGGACTTCTCTGGATGTTTCCCAGGCGAGCTATTGGCAGCATGTTCAGAACCACTGTTTCTGAGGCTAATTCTTGAACCGTAAGTCATAGACGCTCGATCTTGGCGGCATTCGTCTCAGCGCCTGGCAATTAGTATAGAAGCACTGTTTCCCACTGTTTCTGAGGCTAATTCTTGAACCGTAAGTCATAGACGCTCAATCTTGGCGGAATTCGTCTCAGCACCTGGCAATTAGTATAGAAGCACTGTCTTTGACTTCTCTGGATGTTTCCCAGGCGAGCTATTGACAAGTAAATCCTAGACGCTCGATCTTGGTTATTTTCGCTTTCGCGGCTGGCAGCAAAGTTCAGAACCATGTTTCTGTGAATAACTCTTGAACCGTAAGTCACAGACGCTCGCTCTTGGCTGCATTCGTTTCAGCTCGTGGCAGCCAGTCTAAAAAACACTATCTTGGACTTCTCTGGATGTTTCCCAGGCGAGTTATTGGCAGCATGTTCAGAACCACTGTTTCTGAGGCTAATTCTTGAACCGTAAGTCATAGACGCTCGATCTTGGCGGCATTTGTTTAAGCGCCTGCCAATTAGTATAGAAGCACTGTTTCCCACTGTTTCTGAGGCTAATTCTTGAACCGTAAGTCATAGACGCTAGATCTTGGCGGCATTCGTCTCAGCGCCTGGCAATTAGTATAGAAGCACTGTATTTGACTTCTATGGATGTTTCCCAGGCGAGCTATTGACAAGTAAATCCTAGACGCTCGATCTTGGTTATTTTCGCTTTCGCGGCTGGCAGCAAAGTTCAGAACCATGTTTCTGTGAATAACTTTTGAACCGTAAGTCACAGACGCTCGCTCTTGGCTGCATTCGTTTCAGCTCGTGGCAGCCAGTCTAAAAAACACAATCTTGGACTTCTCTGGATGTTTCCCAGGCGAGCTATTGGCAGCATGTTCAGAACCACTGTTTCTGAGGCTAATTCTTGAACCGTAAGTCATAGACGCTCGATCTTGGCGGCATTCGTCTCAGCGCCTGGCAATTAGTATGGAAGCACTGTTTCCCACTGTTTCTGAGGCTAATTCTTGAACCGTAAGTCATAGACGCTCAATCTTGGCGGCATTCGTCTCAGCACCTGGCAATTAGTATAGAAGCACTGTCTTTGACTTCTCTGGATGTTTCCCAGGCGAGCTATTGACAAGTAAATCCTAGACGCTCGATCTTGGTTATTTTCGCTTTCGCGGCTGGCAGCAAAGTTCAGAACCATGTTTCTGTGAATAACTTTTGAACCGTAAGTCACAGACGCTCGCTCTTGGCTGCATTCGTTTCAGCTCGTGGCAGCCAGTCTAAAAAACACTATCTTTGACTTCTCTGGATGTTTCCCAGGCGAGCTATTGGCAGCATGTTCAGAACCACTGTTTCTGAGGCTAATTCTTAAACCGTGTCATAGACGCTCGATCTTGGCGGCATTCGTCTCAGCGCCTGGCAATTAGTATAGAAGCACTGTTTCCGAGGCTAATTCTTGAACCGTAAGTCATAGACGCTAGATCTTGGCGGCATTCGTCTCAGCGCCTGGCAATTAGTATAGAAGCACCGTCTTTGACTTATCTGGATGTTTCCCAGGCGAGCTTTTGACAAGTAAATCCTAGACGCTCGATCTTGGTTATTTTCGCTTTCGCGGCTGGCAGCAAAGTTCAGAACCATGTTTCTGTGAATAACTTTTGAACCGTAAGTCACAGACGCTCGCTCTTGGCTGCATTCGTTTCAGCTCGTGGCAGCCAGTCTAAAAAACACAATCTTGGACTTCTCTGGATGTTTCCCAGGCAAGCTATTGGCAGCATGTTCAGAACTACTGTTTCTGAGGCTAATTCTTGAACCGTAAGTCATAGACGCTCGATCTTGGCGGCATTCGTCTCAGCGCCTGGCAATTAGTATAGAAGCACTGTTTCCCACTGTTTCTGAGGCTAATTCTTGAACCGTAAGTCATAGACGCTAGATCTTGGCGGCATTCGTCTCAGCGCCTGGCAATTAGTATAGAAGCACTGTCTTTGACTTCTCTGGATGTTTCCCAGGCGAGCTATTGACAAGTAAATCCTAGACGCTCGATCTTGGTTATTTTCGCTTTCGCGGCTGGCAGCAAAGTTCAGAACCATGTTTCTGTGAATAACTCTTGAACCGTAAGTCACAGACGCTCGCTCTTGGCTGCATTCGTTTCAGCTCGTGGCAGCCAGTCTAATAAACACTATCTTGGACTTCTCTGGATGTTTCCCAGGCGAGCTATTGGCAGCATGTTCAGAACGACTGTTTCTGAGGCTAATTCTTGAACCGTAAGTCATAGACGCTCGATCTTGGCGGCATTCGTCTCAGCGCCTGGCAATTAGTATAGAAGCACTGTTTCCCACTGTTTCTGAGGCTAATTCTTGAACCGTAAGTCATAGACGCTAGATCTTGGCGGCATTCGTCTCAGCGCCTGGCAATTAGTATAGAAGCACTGTCTTTGACTTCTCTGGATGTTTCCCAGGCGAGCTATTGACAAGTAAATCCTAGACGCTCGATCTTGGTTATTTTCGCTTTCGCGGCTGGCAGCAAAGTTCAGAACCATGTTTCTGTGAATAACTTTTGAACCGTAAGTCACAGACGCTCGCTCTTGGCTGCATTCGTTTCAGCTCGTGGCAGCCAGTCTAAAAAACACTATCTTTGACTTCTCTGGATGTTTCCCAGGCGAGCTATTGGCAGCATGTTCAGAACCACTGTTTCTGAGGCTAATTCTTGAACCGTAAGTCATAGACGCTCGCTCTTGGCGGCATTCGTCTCAGCGCCTGGCAGTTAGTATAGAAGCACTGTTTCCCACTGTTTCTGAGGCTAATTCTTGATCCGTAAGTCATAGACGCTAGATCTTGGCGGCATTCGTCTCAGCGCCTGGCAATTAGTATAGAAGCACTGTATTTGACTTCTATGGATGTTTCCCAGGCGAGCTATTGACAAGTAAATCCTAGACGCTCGATCTTGGTTATTTTCGCTTTCGCGGCTGGCAGCAAAGTTCAGAACCATGTTTCTGTGAATAACTTTTGAACCGTAAGTCACAGACGCTCGCTCTTGGCTGCATTCGTTTCAGCTCGTGGCAGCCAGTCTAAAAAACACAATCTTGGACTTCTCTGGATGTTTCCCAGGCGAGCTATTGGCAGCATGTTCAGAACCACTGTTTCTGAGGCTAATTCTTGAACCGTAAGTCATAGACGCTCGATCTTGGCGGCATTCGTCTCAGCGCCTGGCAATTAGTATAGAAGCACTGTTTCCCACTGTTTCTGAGGCTAATTCTTGAACCGTAAGTCATAGACGCTCAATCTTGGCGGCATTCGTCTCAGCACCTGGCAATTAGTATAGAAGCACTGTCTTTGACTTCTCTGGATGTTTCCCAGGCGAGCTATTGACAAGTAAATCCTAGACGCTCGATCTTGGTTATTTTCGCTTTCGCGGCTGGCAGCAAAGTTCAGAACCATGTTTCTGTGAATAACTTTTGAACCGTAAGTCACAGACGCTCGCTCTTGGCTGCATTCGTTTCAGCTCGTGGCAGCCAGTCTAAAAAACACTATCTTTGACTTCTCTGGATGTTTCCCAGGCGAGCTATTGGCAGCATGTTCAGAACCACTGTTTCTGAGGCTAATTCTTAAACCGTGTCATAGACGCTCGATCTTGGCGGCATTCGTCTCAGCGCCTGGCAATTAGTATAGAAGCACTGTTTCCGAGGCTAATTCTTGAACCGTAAGTCATAGACTCTAGATCTTGGCGGCATTCGTCTCAGCGCCTGGCAATTAGTATAGAAGCACCGTCTTTGACTTCTCTGGATGTTTCCCAGGCGAGCTTTTGACAAGTAAATCCTAGACGCTCGATCTTGGTTATTTTCGCTTTCGCGGCTGGCAGCAAAGTTCAGAACCATGTTTCTGTGAATAACTTTTGAACCGTAAGTCACAGACGCTCGCTCTTGGCTGCATTCGTTTCAGCTCGTGGCAGCCAGTCTAAAAAACACAATCTTGGACTTCTCTGGATGTTTCCCAGGCAAGCTATTGGCAGCATGTTCAGAACTACTGTTTCTGAGGCTAATTCTTGAACCGTAAGTCATAGACGCTCGATCTTGGCGGCATTCGTCTCAGCGCCTGGCAATTAGTATAGAAGCACTGTTTCCCACTGTTTCTGAGGCTAATTCTTGAACCGTAAGTCATAGACGCTAGATCTTGGCGGCATTCGTCTCAGCGCCTGGCAATTAGTATAGAAGCACTGTCTTTGACTTCTCTGGATGTTTCCCAGGCGAGCTATTGACAAGTAAATCCTAGACGCTCGATCTTGGTTATTTTCGCTTTCGCGGCTGGCAGCAAAGTTCAGAACCATGTTTCTGTGAATAACTCTTGAACCGTAAGTCACAGACGCTCGCTCTTGGCTGCATTCGTTTCAGCTCGTGGCAGCCAGTCTAATAAACACTATCTTGGACTTCTCTGGATGTTTCCCAGGCGAGCTATTGGCAGCATGTTCAGAACGACTGTTTCTGAGGCTAATTCTTGAACCGTAAGTCATAGACGCTCGATCTTGGCGGCATTCGTCTCAGCGCCTGGCAATTAGTATAGAAGCACTGTTTCCCACTGTTTCTGAGGCTAATTCTTGAACCGTAAGTCATAGACGCTAGATCTTGGCGGCATTCGTCTCAGCGCCTGGCAATTAGTATAGAAGCACTGTCTTTGACTTCTCTGGATGTTTCCCAGGCGAGCTATTGACAAGTAAATCCTAGACGCTCGATCTTGGTTATTTTCGCTTTCGCGGCTGGCAGCAAAGTTCAGAACCATGTTTCTGTGAATAACTTTTGAACCGTAAGTCACAGACGCTCGCTCTTGGCTGCATTCGTTTCAGCTCGTGGCAGCCAGTCTAAAAAACACTATCTTTGACTTCTCTGGATGTTTCCCAGGCGAGCTATTGGCAGCATGTTCAGAACCACTGTTTCTGAGGCTAATTCTTGAACCGTAAGTCATAGACGCTCGCTCTTGGCGGCATTCGTCTCAGCGCCTGGCAGTTAGTATAGAAGCACTGTTTCCCACTGTTTCTGAGGCTAATTCTTGATCCGTAAGTCATAGACGCTAGATCTTGGCGGCATTCGTCTCAGCGCCTGGCAATTAGTATAGAAGCACTGTATTTGACTTCTATGGATGTTTCCCAGGCGAGCTATTGACAAGTAAATCCTAGACGCTCGATCTTGGTTATTTTCGCTTTCGCGGCTGGCAGCAAAGTTCAGAACCATGTTTCTGTGAATAACTTTTGAACCGTAAGTCACAGACGCTCGCTCTTGGCTGCATTCGTTTCAGCTCGTGGCAGCCAGTCTAAAAAACACAATCTTGGACTTCTCTGGATGTTTCCCAGGCGAGCTATTGGCAGCATGTTCAGAACCACTGTTTCTGAGGCTAATTCTTGAACCGTAAGTCATAGACGCTCGATCTTGGCGGCATTCGTCTCAGCGCCTGGCAATTAGTATAGAAGCACTGTTTCCCACTGTTTCTGAGGCTAATTCTTGAACCGTAAGTCATAGACGCTCAATCTTGGCGGCATTCGTCTCAGCACCTGGCAATTAGTATAGAAGCACTGTCTTTGACTTCTCTGGATGTTTCCCAGGCGAGCTATTGACAAGTAAATCCTAGACGCTCGATCTTGGTTATTTTCGCTTTCGCGGCTGGCAGCAAAGTTCAGAACCATGTTTCTGTGAATAACTTTTGAACCGTAAGTCACAGACGCTCGCTCTTGGCTGCATTCGTTTCAGCTCGTGGCAGCCAGTCTAAAAAACACTATCTTTGACTTCTCTGGATGTTTCCCAGGCGAGCTATTGGCAGCATGTTCAGAACCACTGTTTCTGAGGCTAATTATTGAACCGTAAGTCTTAGACGCTCGATCTTGGCGGCATTCGTCTCAGCGCCTGGCAATTAGTATAGAAGCACTGTCTTTGACTTCTCTGGATGTTTCCCAGGCGAGCTATTGACAAGTAAATCCTAGACGCTCGATCTTGGTTATTTTCGCTTTCGCGGCTGGCAGCAAAGTTCAGAACCATGTTTCTGTGAATAACTCTTGAACCGTAAGTCACAGACGCTCGCTCTTGGCTGCATTCGTTTCAGCTCGTGGCAGCCAGTCTAAAAAACACTATCTTGGACTTCTCTGGATGTTTCCCAGGCGAGTTATTGGCAGCATGTTCAGAACCACTGTTTCTGAGGCTAATTCTTGAACCGTAAGTCATAGACGCTCGATCTTGGCGGCATTTGTTTAAGCGCCTGCCAATTAGTATAGAAGCACTGTTTCCCACTGTTTCTGAGGCTAATTCTTGAACCGTAAGTCATAGACGCTAGATCTTGGCGGCATTCGTCTCAGCGCCTGGCAATTAGTATAGAAGCACTGTATTTGACTTCTATGGATGTTTCCCAGGCGAGCTATTGACAAGTAAATCCTAGACGCTCGATCTTGGTTACTTTCGCTTTCGCGGCTGGCAGCAAAGTTCAGAACCATGTTTCTGTGAATAACTTTTGAACCGTAAGTCACAGACGCTCGCTCTTGGCTGCATTCGTTTCAGCTCGTGGCAGCCAGTCTAAAAAACACAATCTTGGACTTCTCTGGATGTTTCCCAGGCGAGCTATTGGCAGCATGTTCAGAACCACTGTTTCTGAGGCTAATTCTTGAACCGTAAGTCATAGACGCTCGATCTTGGCGGCATTCGTCTCAGCGCCTGGCAATTAGTATAGAAGCACTGTTTCCCACTGTTTCTGAGGCTAATTCTTGAACCGTAAGTCATAGACGCTCAATCTTGGCGGCATTCGTCTCAGCACCTGGCAATTAGTATAGAAGCACTGTCTTTGACTTCTCTGGATGTTTCCCAGGCGAGCTATTGACAAGTAAATCCTAGACGCTCGATCTTGGTTATTTTCGCTTTCGCGGCTGGCAGCAAAGTTCAGAACCATGTTTCTGTGAATAACTTTTGAACCGTAAGTCACAGACGCTCGCTCTTGGCTGCATTCGTTTCAGCTCGTGGCAGCCAGTCTAAAAAACACTATCTTTGACTTCTCTGGATGTTTCCCAGGCGAGCTATTGGCAGCATGTTCAGAACCACTGTTTCTGAGGCTAATTATTGAACCGTAAGTCTTAGACGCTCGATCTTGGCGGCATTCGTCTCAGCGCCTGGCAATTAGTATAGAAGCACTGTCTTTGACTTCTCTGGATGTTTCCCAGGCGAGCTATTGACAAGTAAATCCTAGACGCTCGATCTTGGTTATTTTCGCTTTCGCGGCTGGCAGCAAAGTTCAGAACCATGTTTCTGTGAATAACTCTTGAACCGTAAGTCACAGACGCTCGCTCTTGGCTGCATTCGTTTCAGCTCGTGGCAGCCAGTCTAAAAAACACTATCTTGGACTTCTCTGGATGTTTCCCAGGCGAGTTATTGGCAGCATGTTCAGAACCACTGTTTCTGAGGCTAATTCTTGAACCGTAAGTCATAGACGCTCGATCTTGGCGGCATTTGTTTAAGCGCCTGCCAATTAGTATAGAAGCACTGTTTCCCACTGTTTCTGAGGCTAATTCTTGAACCGTAAGTCATAGACGCTAGATCTTGGCGGCATTCGTCTCAGCGCCTGGCAATTAGTATAGAAGCACTGTATTTGACTTCTATGGATGTTTCCCAGGCGAGCTATTGACAAGTAAATCCTAGACGCTCGATCTTGGTTATTTTCGCTTTCGCGGCTGGCAGCAAAGTTCAGAACCATGTTTCTGTGAATAACTTTTGAACCGTAAGTCACAGACGCTCGCTCTTGGCTGCATTCGTTTCAGCTCGTGGCAGCCAGTCTAAAAAACACTATCTTGGACTTCTCTGGATGTTTCCCAGGCGAGTTATTGGCAGCATGTTCAGAACCACTGTTTCTGAGGCTAATTCTTGAACCGTAAGTCATAGACGCTCGATCTTGGCGGCATTTGTTTAAGCGCCTGCCAATTAGTATAGAAGCACTGTTTCCCACTGTTTCTGAGGCTAATTCTTGAACCGTAAGTCATAGACGCTAGATCTTGGCGGCATTCGTCTCAGCACCTGGCAATTAGTATAGAAGCACTGTCTTTGACTTCTCTGGATGTTTCCCAGGCGAGCTATTGACAAGTAAATCCTAGACGCTCGATCTTGGTTATTTTCGCTTTCGCGGCTGGCAGCAAAGTTCAGAACCATGTTTCTGTGAATAACTTTTGAACCGTAAGTCACAGACGCTCGCTCTTGGCTGCATTCGTTTCAGCTCGTGGCAGCCAGTCTAAAAAACACTATATTTGACTTATCTGGATGTTTCCCAGGCGAGCTATTGGCAGCATGTTCAGAACCACTGTTTCTGAGGCTAATTCTTGAACCGTAAGTCATAGACGCTAGATCTTGGCGGCATTCGTCTCAGCGCCTGGCAATTAGTATAGAAGCACTGTCTTTGACTTCTCTGGATGTTTCCCAGGCGAGCTATTGACAAGTAAATCCTAGACGCTCGATCTTGGTTATTTTCGCTTTCGCGGCTGGCAGCAAAGTTCAGAACCATGTTTCTGTGAATAACTTTTGAACCGTAAGTCACAGACGCTCGCTCTTGGCTGCATTCGTTTCAGCTCGTGGCAGCCAGTCTAAAAAACACTATCTTGGACTTCTCTGGATGTTTCCCAGGCGAGTTATTGGCAGCATGTTCAGAACCACTGTTTCTGAGGCTAATTCTTGAACCGTAAGTCATAGACGCTCGATCTTGGCGGCATTTGTTTAAGCGCCTGCCAATTAGTATAGAAGCACTGTTTCCCACTGTTTCTGAGGCTAATTCTTGAACCGTAAGTCATAGACGCTAGATCTTGGCGGCATTCGTCTCAGCACCTGGCAATTAGTATAGAAGCACTGTCTTTGACTTCTCTGGATGTTTCCCAGGCGAGCTATTGACAAGTAAATCCTAGACGCTCGATCTTGGTTATTTTCGCTTTCGCGGCTGGCAGCAAAGTTCAGAACCATGTTTCTGTGAATAACTTTTGAACCGTAAGTCACAGACGCTCGCTCTTGGCTGCATTCGTTTCAGCTCGTGGCAGCCAGTCTAAAAAACACTATCTTTGACTTATCTGGATGTTTCCCAGGCGAGCTATTGGCAGCATGTTCAGAACCACTGTTTCTGAGGCTAATTCTTGAACCGTAAGTCATAGACGCTCGCTCTTGGCGGCATTCGTCTCAGCGCCTGGCAATTAGTATAGAAGCACTGTTTCCCACTGTTTCTGAGGCTAATTCTTGAACCGTAAGTCATAGACGCTAGATCTTGGCGGCATTCGTCTCAGCGCCTGGCAATTAGTATAGAAGCACTGTCTTTGACTTCTCTGGATGTTTCCCAGGCGAGCTATTGACAAGTAAATCCTAGACGCTCGATCTTGGTTATTTTCGCTTTCGCGGCTGGCAGCAAAGTTCAGAACCATGTTTCTGTGAATAACTCTTGAACCGTAAGTCACAGACGCTCGCTCTTGGCTGCATTCGTTTCAGCTCGTGGCAGCCAGTCTGAAAAACACTATCTTGGACTTCTCTTGATGTTTCCCAGGCGAGCTATTGGCAGCATGTTCAGAACCACTGTTTCTGAGGCTAATTATTGAACCGTAAGTCTTAAACGCTCGATCTTGGCGGCATTCGTCTCAGCGCCTGGCAATTAGTATAGAAGCACTGTCTTTGACTTCTCTGGATGTTTCCCAGGCGAGCTATTGACAAGTAAATCCTAGACGCTCGATCTTGGTTATTTTCGCTTTCGCGGCTGGCAGCAAAGTTCAGAACCATGTTTCTGTGAATAACTCTTGAACCGTAAGTCACAGACGCTCGCTCTTGGCTGCATTCGTTTCAGCTCGTGGCAGCCAGTCTAAAAAACACTATCTTGGACTTCTCTGGATCTTTCCCAGGCGAGTTATTGGCAGCATGTTCAGAACCACTGTTTCTGAGGCTAATTCTTGAACCGTAAGTCATAGACGCTCGATCTTGGCGGCATTTGTTTAAGCGCCTGCCAATTAGTATAGAAGCACTGTTTCCCACTGTTTCTGAGGCTAATTCTTGAACCGTAAGTCATAGACGCTAGATCTTGGCGGCATTCGTCTCAGCGCCTGGCAATTAGTATAGAAGCACTGTATTTGACTTCTATGGATGTTTCCCAGGCGAGCTATTGACAAGTAAATCCTAGACGCTCGATCTTGGTTACTTTCGCTTTCGCGGCTGGCAGCAAAGTTCAGAACCATGTTTCTGTGAATAACTTTTGAACCGTAAGTCACAGACGCTCGCTCTTGGCTGCATTCGTTTCAGCTCGTGGCAGCCAGTCTAAAAAACACAATCTTGGACTTCTCTGGATGTTTCCCAGGCGAGCTATTGGCAGCATGTTCAGAACCACTGTTTCTGAGGCTAATTCTTGAACCGTAAGTCATAGACGCTCGATCTTGGCGGCATTCGTCTCAGCGCCTGGCAATTAGTATAGAAGCACTGTTTCCCACTGTTTCTGAGGCTAATTCTTGAACCGTAAGTCATAGACGCTCAATCTTGGCGGCATTCGTCTCAGCACCTGGCAATTAGTATAGAAGCACTGTCTTTGACTTCTCTGGATGTTTCCCAGGCGAGCTATTGACAAGTAAATCCTAGACGCTCGATCTTGGTTATTTTCGCTTTCGCGGCTGGCAGCAAAGTTCAGAACCATGTTTCTGTGAATAACTTTTGAACCGTAAGTCACAGACGCTCGCTCTTGGCTGCATTCGTTTCAGCTCGTGGCAGCCAGTCTAAAAAACACTATCTTTGACTTCTCTGGATGTTTCCCAGGCGAGCTATTGGCAGCATGTTCAGAACCACTGTTTCTGAGGCTAATTATTGAACCGTAAGTCTTAGACGCTCGATCTTGGCGGCATTCGTCTCAGCGCCTGGCAATTAGTATAGAAGCACTGTCTTTGACTTCTCTGGATGTTTCCCAGGCGAGCTATTGACAAGTAAATCCTAGACGCTCGATCTTGGTTATTTTCGCTTTCGCGGCTGGCAGCAAAGTTCAGAACCATGTTTCTGTGAATAACTCTTGAACCGTAAGTCACAGACGCTCGCTCTTGGCTGCATTCGTTTCAGCTCGTGGCAGCCAGTCTAAAAAACACAATCTTGGACTTCTCTGGATGTTTCCCAGGCGAGCTATTGGCAGCATGTTCAGAACCACTGTTTCTGAGGCTAATTCTTGAACCGTAAGTCATAGACGCTCGATCTTGGCGGCATTCGTCTCAGCGCCTGGCAATTAGTATAGAAGCACTGTTTCCCACTGTTTCTGAGGCTAATTCTTGAACCGTAAGTCATAGACGCTCAATCTTGGCGGCATTCGTCTCAGCGCCTGGCAATTAGTATAGAAGCACTGTCTTTGACTTCTCTGGATGTTTCCCAGGCGAGCTATTGACAAGTAAATCCTAGACGCTCGATCTTGGTTATTTTCGCTTTCGCGGCTGGCAGCAAAGTTCAGAACCATGTTTCTGTGAATAACTCTTGAACCGTAAGTCACAGACGCTCGTTCTTGGCTGCATTCGTTTCAGCTCGTGGCAGCCAGTCTAAAAAAACACTATCTTGGACTTCTCTGGATGTTTCCCAGGCGAGCTATTGGCAGCATGTTCAGAACCACTGTTTCTGAGGCTAATTATTGAACCGTAAGTCTTAGACGCTCGATCTTGGCGGCATTCGTCTCAGCGCCTGGCAATTAGTATAGAAGCACTGTCTTTGACTTCTCTGGATGTTTCCCAGGCGAGCTATTGACAAGTAAATCCTAGACGCTCGATCTTGGTTATTTTCGCTTTCGCGGCTGGCAGCAAAGTTCAGAACCATGTTTCTGTGAATAACTCTTGAACCGTAAGTCACAGACGCTCGCTCTTGGCTGCATTCGTTTCAGCTCGTGGCAGCCAGTTTAAAAAACACTATCTTGGACTTCTCTGGATGTTTCCCAGGCGAGTTATTGGCAGCATGTTCAGAACCACTGTTTCTGAGGCTAATTCTTGAACCGTAAGTCATAGACGCTCGATCTTGGCGGCATTTGTTTAAGCGCCTGCCAATTAGTATAGAAGCACTGTTTCCCACTGTTTCTGAGGCTAATTCTTGAACCGTAAGTCATAGACGCTAGATCTTGGCGGCATTCGTCTCAGCGCCTGGCAATTAGTATAGAAGCACTGTATTTGACTTCTATGGATGTTTCCCAGGCGAGCTATTGACAAGTAAATCCTAGACGCTCGATCTTGGTTATTTTCGCTTTCGCGGCTGGCAGCAAAGTTCAGAACCATGTTTCTGTGAATAACTTTTGAACCGTAAGTCACAGACGCTCGCTCTTGGCTGCATTCGTTTCAGCTCGTGGCAGCCAGTCTAAAAAACACAATCTTGGACTTCTCTGGATGTTTCCCAGGCGAGCTATTGGCAGCATGTTCAGAACCACTGTTTCTGAGGCTAATTCTTGAACCGTAAGTCATAGACGCTCGATCTTGGCGGCATTCGTCTCAGCGCCTGGCAATTAGTATAGAAGCACTGTTTCCCACTGTTTCTGAGGCTAATTCTTGAACCGTAAGTCATAGACGCTCAATCTTGGCGGCATTCGTCTCAGCACCTGGCAATTAGTATAGAAGCACTGTCTTTGACTTCTCTGGATGTTTCCCAGGCGAGCTATTGACAAGTAAATCCTAGACGCTCGATCTTGGTTATTTTCGCTTTCGCGGCTGGCAGCAAAGTTCAGAACCATGTTTCTGTGAATAACTTTTGAACCGTAAGTCACAGACGCTCGCTCTTGGCTGAATTCGTTTCAGCTCGTGGCAGCCAGTCTAAAAAACACTATCTTGGACTTCTCTGGATGTTTCCCAGGCGAGCTATTGGCAGCATGTTCAGAACCACTGTTTCTGAAGCTAATTCTTGAACCGTGTCATAGACGCTCGATCTTGGCGGCATTCGTCTCAGCGCCTGGCAATTAGTATAGAAGCACTGTTTCCCACTGTTTCTGAGGCTAATTCTTGAACCGTAAGTCATAGACGCTAGATCTTGGCGGCATTCGTCTCAGCGCCTGGCAATTAGTATAGAAGCACTGTCTTTGACTTCTCTGGATGTTTCCCAGGCGAGCTATTGACAAGTAAATCCTAGACGCTCGATCTTGGTTATTTTCGCTTTCGCGGCTGGCAGCAAAGTTCAGAACCATGTTTCTGTGAATAACTTTTGAACCGTAAGTCACAGACGCTCGCTCTTGGCTGCATTCGTTTCAGCTCGTGGCAGCCAGTCTAAAAAACACAATCTTGGACTTCTCTGGATGTTTCCCAGGCGAGCTATTGGCAGCATGTTCAGAACCACTGTTTCTGAGGCT
This sequence comes from Rhinoderma darwinii, assembly GCF_050947455.1. Taxonomy (NCBI): domain Eukaryota; kingdom Metazoa; phylum Chordata; class Amphibia; order Anura; family Rhinodermatidae; genus Rhinoderma; species Rhinoderma darwinii. The sequence continues at coordinate 46,599 of NW_027464428.1, forward strand.
AATTCTTGAACCGTGTCATAGACGCTCGATCTTGGCGGCATTCGTCTCAGCGCCTGGCAATTAGTATAGAAGCACTGTTTCCCACTGTTTCTGAGGCTAATTCTTGAACCGTAAGTCATAGACGCTCGATCTTGGCGGCATTTGTTTAAGCGCCTGCCAATTAGTATAGAAGCACTGTTTCCCACTGTTTCTGAGGCTAATTCTTGAACCGTAAGTCATAGACGCTAGATCTTGGCGGCATTCGTCTCAGCGCCTGGCAATTAGTATAGAAGCACTGTATTTGACTTCTATGGATGTTTCCCAGGCGAGCTATTGACAAGCAAATCCTAGACGCTCGATCTTGGTTATTTTCGCTTTCGCGGCTGGCAGCAAAGTTCAGAACCATGTTTCTGTGAATAACTTTTGAACCGTAAGTCACAGACGCTCGCTCTTGGCTGCATTCGTTTCAGCTCGTGGCAGCCAGTCTAAAAAACACAATCTTGGACTTCTCTGGATGTTTCCCAGGCGAGCTATTGGCAGCATGTTCAGAACCACTGTTTCTGAGGCTAATTCTTGAACCGTAAGTCATAGACGCTCGATCTTGGCGGCATTCGTCTCAGCGCCAGGCAATTAGTATAGAAGCACTGTTTCCCACTGTTTCTGAGGCTAATTCTTGAACCGTAAGTCATAGACGCTCAATCTTGGCGGCATTCGTCTTAGCACCTGGCAATTAGAATAGAAGCACTGTCTTTGACTTCTCTGGATGTTTCCCAGGCGAGCTATTGACAAGTAAATCCTAGACGCTCGATCTTGGTTATTTTCGCTTTCGCGGCTGGCAGCAAAGTTCAGAACCATGTTTCTGTGAATAACTTTTGAACCGTAAGTCACAGACGCTCGCTCTTGGCTGCATTCGTTTCAGCTCGTGGCAGCCAGTCTAAAAAACACTATCTTGGACTTCTCTGGATGTTTCCCAGGCGAGCTATTGGCAGCATGTTCAGAACCACTGTTTCTGAAGCTAATTCTTGAACCGTGTCATAGACGCTCGATCTTGGCGGCATTCGTCTCAGCGCCTGGCAATTAGTATAGAAGCACTGTTTCCCACTGTTTCTGAGGCTAATTCTTGAACCGTAAGTCATAGACGCTAGATCTTGGCGGCATTCGTCTCAGCGCCTGGCAATTAGTATAGAAGCACTGTCTTTGACTTCTCTGGATGTTTCCCAGGCGAGCTATTGACAAGTAAATCCTAGACGCTCGATCTTGGTTATTTTCGCTTTCGCGGCTGGCAGCAAAGTTCAGAACCATGTTTCTGTGAATAACTCTTGAACCGTAAGTCACAGACGCTCGCTCTTGGCTGCATTCGTTTCAGCTCGTGGCAGCCAGTCTAAAAAACACAATCTTGGACTTCTCTGGATGTTTCCCAGGCGAGCTATTGGCAGCATGTTCAGAACCACTGTTTCTGAGGCTAATTCTTGAACCGTAAGTCATAGACGCTCGCTCTTGGCGGCATTCGTCTCAGCGCCTGGCAATTAGTATAGAAGCACTGTTTCCCACTGTTTCTGAGGCTAATTCTTGAACCGTAAGTCATAGACGCTCGATCTTGGCGGCATTTGTTTAAGCGCCTGCCAATTAGTATAGAAGCACTGTTTCCCACTGTTTCTGAGGCTAATTCTTGAACCGTAAGTCATAGACGCTAGATCTTGGCGGCATTCGTCTCAGCGCCTGGCAATTAGTATAGAAGCACTGTATTTGACTTCTATGGATGTTTCCCAGGCGAGCTATTGACAAGCAAATCCTAGACGCTCGATCTTGGTTATTTTCGCTTTCGCGGCTGGCAGCAAAGTTCAGAACCATGTTTCTGTGAATAACTTTTGAACCGTAAGTCACAGACGCTCGCTCTTGGCTGCATTCGTTTCAGCTCGTGGCAGCCAGTCTAAAAAACACTATATTTGACTTCTCTGGATGTTTCCCAGGCGAGCTATTGGCAGCATGTTCAGAACCACTGTTTCTGAGGCTAATTCTTGAACCGTGTCATAGACGCTCGATCTTGGCGGCATTCGTCTCAGCGCCTGGCAATTAGTATAGAAGCACTGTTTCCCACTGTTTCTGAGGCTAATTCTTGAACCGTAAGTCATAAACGCTCGATCTTGGCGGCATTTGTTTAAGCGCCTGCCAATTAGAATAGAAGCACTGTTTCCCACTGTTTCTGAGGCTAATTCTTGAACCGTAAGTCATAGACGCTAGATCTTGGCGGCATTCGTCTCAGCGCCTGGCAATTAGTATATAAGCACTGTATTTGACTTCTATGGATGTTTCCCAGGCGAGCTATTGACAAGCAAATCCTAGACGCTCGATCTTGGTTATTTTCGCTTTCGCGGCTGGCAGCAAAGTTCAGAACCATGTTTCTGTGAATAACTTTTGAACCGTAAGTCACAGACGCTCGCTCTTGGCTGCATTCGTTTCAGCTCGTGGCAGCCAGTCTAAAAAACACTATCTTGGACTTCTCTGGATGTTTCCCAGGCGAGCTATTGGCAGCATGTTCAGAACCACTGTTTCTGAAGCTAATTCTTGAACCGTGTCATAGACGCTCGATCTTGGCGGCATTCGTCTCAGCGCCTGGCAATTAGTATAGAAGCACTGTTTCCCACTGTTTCTGAGGCTAATTCTTGAACCGTAAGTCATAGACGCTAGATCTTGGCGGCATTCGTCTCAGCGCCTGGCAATTAGTATAGAAGCACTGTCTTTGACTTCTCTGGATGTTTCCCAGGCGAGCTATTGACAAGTAAATCCTAGACGCTCGATCTTGGTTATTTTCGCTTTCGCGGCTGGCAGCAAAGTTCAGAACCATGTTTCTGTGAATAACTCTTGAACCGTAAGTCACAGACGCTCGCTCTTGGCTGCATTCGTTTCAGCTCGTGGCAGCCAGTCTAAAAAACACTATCTTTGACTTCTCTGGATGTTTCCCAGGCGAGCTATTGGCAGCATGTTCAGAACCACTGTTTCTGAGGCTAATTATTGAACCGTAAGTCTTAGACGCTCGATCTTGGCGGCATTCGTCTCAGCGCCTGGCAATTAGTATAGAAGCACTGTCTTTGACTTCTCTGGATGTTTCACAGGCGAGCTATTGACAAGTAAATCCTAGACGCTCGATCTTGGTTATTTTCGCTTTCGCGGCTGGCAGCAAAGTTCAGAACCATGTTTCTGTGAATAACTCTTGAACCGTAAGTCACAGACGCTCGCTCTTGGCTGCATTCGTTTCAGCTCGTGGCAGCCAGTCTAAAAAACACAATCTTGGACTTCTCTGGATGTTTCCCAGGCGAGCTATTGGCAGCATGTTCAGAACCACTGTTTCTGAGGCTAATTCTTGAACCGTAAGTCATAGACGCTCGATCTTGGCGGCATTCGTCTCAGCGCCTGGCAATTAGTATAGAAGCACTGTTTCCCACTGTTTCTGAGGCTAATTCTTGAACCGTAAGTCATAGACGCTCAATCTTGGCGGCATTCGTCTCAGCACCTGGCAATTAGTATAGAAGCACTGTCTTTGACTTCTCTGGATGTTTCCCAGGCGAGCTATTGACAAGTAAATCCTAGACGCTCGATCTTGGTTATTTTCGCTTTCGCGGCTGGCAGCAAAGTTCAGAACCATGTTTCTGTGAATAACTCTTGAACCGTAAGTCACAGACGCTCGCTCTTGGCTGCATTCGTTTCAGCTCGTGGCAGCCAGTCTAAAAAAACACTATCTTGGACTTCTCTGGATGTTTCCCAGGCGAGCTATTGGCAGCATGTTCAGAACCACTGTTTCTGAGGCTAATTATTGAACCGTAAGTCTTAGACGCTCGATCTTGGCGGCATTCGTCTCAGCGCCTGGCAATTAGTATAGAAGCACTGTCTTTGACTTCTCTGGATGTTTCCCAGGCGAGCTATTGACAAGTAAATCCTAGACGCTCGATCTTGGTTATTTTCGCTTTCGCGGCTGGCAGCAAAGTTCAGAACCATGTTTCTGTGAATAACTCTTGAACCGTAAGTCACAGACGCTCGCTCTTGGCTGCATTCGTTTCAGCTCGTGGCAGCCAGTCTAAAAAACACTATCTTGGACTTCTCTGGATGTTTCCCAGGCGAGTTATTGGCAGCATGTTCAGAACCACTGTTTCTGAGGCTAATTCTTGAACCATAAGTCATAGACGCTCGATCTTGGCGGCATTTGTTTAAGCGCCTGCCAATTAGTATAGAAGCACTGTTTCCCACTGTTTCTGAGGCTAATTCTTGAACCGTAAGTCATAGACGCTAGATCTTGGCGGCATTCGTCTCAGCGCCTGGCAATTAGTATAGAAGCACTGTATTTGACTTCTATGGATGTTTCCCAGGCGAGCTATTGACAAGTAAATCCTAGACGCTCGATCTTGGTTATTTTCGCTTTCGCGGCTGGCAGCAAAGTTCAGAACCATGTTTCTGTGAATAACTTTTGAACCGTAAGTCACAGACGCTCGCTCTTGGCTGCATTCGTTTCAGCTCGTGGCAGCCAGTCTAAAAAACACTATCTTGGACTTCTCTGGATGTTTCCCAGGCGAGTTATTGGCAGCATGTTCAGAACCACTGTTTCTGAGGCTAATTCTTGAACCGTAAGTCATAGACGCTCGATCTTGGCGGCATTTGTTTAAGCGCCTGCCAATTAGTATAGAAGCACTGTTTCCCACTGTTTCTGAGGCTAATTCTTGAACCGTAAGTCATAGACGCTAGATCTTGGCGGCATTCGTCTCAGCACCTGGCAATTAGTATAGAAGCACTGTCTTTGACTTCTCTGGATGTTTCCCAGGCGAGCTATTGACAAGTAAATCCTAGACGCTCGATCTTGGTTATTTTCGCTTTCGCGGCTGGCAGCAAAGTTCAGAACCATGTTTCTGTGAATAACTTTTGAACCGTAAGTCACAGACGCTCGCTCTTGGCTGCATTCGTTTCAGCTCGTGGCAGCCAGTCTAAAAAACACTATCTTTGACTTATCTGGATGTTTCCCAGGCGAGCTATTGGCAGCATGTTCAGAACCACTGTTTCTGAGGCTAATTCTTGAACCGTAAGTCATAGACGCTCGCTCTTGGCGGCATTCGTCTCAGCGCCTGGCAATTAGTATAGAAGCACTGTTTCCCACTGTTTCTGAGGCTAATTCTTGAACCGTAAGTCATAGACGCTAGATCTTGGCGGCATTCGTCTCAGCGCCTGGCAATTAGTATAGAAGCACTGTCTTTGACTTCTCTGGATGTTTCCCAGGCGAGCTATTGACAAGTAAATCCTAGACGCTCGATCTTGGTTATTTTCGCTTTCGCGGCTGGCAGCAAAGTTCAGAACCATGTTTCTGTGAATAACTCTTGAACCGTAAGTCACAGACGCTCGCTCTTGGCTGCATTCGTTTCAGCTCGTGGCAGCCAGTCTGAAAAACACTATCTTGGACTTCTCTTGATGTTTCCCAGGCGAGCTATTGGCAGCATGTTCAGAACCACTGTTTCTGAGGCTAATTATTGAACCGTAAGTCTTAGACGCTCGATCTTGGCGGCATTCGTCTCAGCGCCTGGCAATTAGTATAGAAGCACTGTCTTTGACTTCTCTGGATGTTTCCCAGGCGAGCTATTGACAAGTAAATCCTAGACGCTCGATCTTGGTTATTTTCGCTTTCGCGGCTGGCAGCAAAGTTCAGAACCATGTTTCTGTGAATAACTCTTGAACCGTAAGTCACAGACGCTCGCTCTTGGCTGCATTCGTTTCAGCTCGTGGCAGCCAGTCTAAAAAACACTATCTTGGACTTCTCTGGATGTTTCCCAGGCGAGTTATTGGCAGCATGTTCAGAACCACTGTTTCTGAGGCTAATTCTTGAACCGTAAGTCATAGACGCTCGATCTTGGCGGCATTCGTCTCAGCGCCTGGCAATTAGTATAGAAGCACTGTTTCCCACTGTTTCTGAGGCTAATTCTTGAACCGTAAGTCATAGACGCTCAATCTTGGCGGCATTCGTCTCAGCACCTGGCAATTAGTATAGAAGCACTGTCTTTGACTTCTCTGGATGTTTCCCAGGCGAGCTATTGACAAGTAAATCCTAGACGCTCGATCTTGGTTATTTTCGCTTTCGCGGCTGGCAGCAAAGTTCAGAACCATGTTTCTGTGAATAACTTTTGAACCGTAAGTCACAGACGCTCGCTCTTGGCTGCATTCGTTTCAGCTCGTGGCAGCCAGTCTAAAAAACACTATCTTTGACTTCTCTGGATGTTTCCCAGGCGAGCTATTGGCAGCATGTTCAGAACCACTGTTTCTGAGGCTAATTATTGAACCGTAAGTCTTAGACGCTCGATCTTGGCGGCATTCGTCTCAGCGCCTGGCAATTAGTATAGAAGCACTGTCTTTGACTTCTCTGGATGTTTCCCAGGCGAGCTATTGACAAGTAAATCCTAGACGCTCGATCTTGGTTATTTTCGCTTTCGCGGCTGGCAGCAAAGTTCAGAACCATGTTTCTGTGAATAACTCTTGAACCGTAAGTCACAGACGCTCGCTCTTGGCTGCATTCGTTTCAGCTCGTGGCAGCCAGTCTAAAAAACACAATCTTGGACTTCTCTGGATGTTTCCCAGGCGAGCTATTGGCAGCATGTTCAGAACCACTGTTTCTGAGGCTAATTCTTGAACCGTAAGTCATAGACGCTCGATCTTGGCGGCATTCGTCTCAGCGCCTGGCAATTAGTATAGAAGCACTGTTTCCCACTGTTTCTGAGGCTAATTCTTGAACCGTAAGTCATAGACGCTCAATCTTGGCGGCATTCGTCTCAGCGCCTGGCAATTAGTATAGAAGCACTGTCTTTGACTTCTCTGGATGTTTCCCAGGCGAGCTATTGACAAGTAAATCCTAGACGCTCGATCTTGGTTATTTTCGCTTTCGCGGCTGGCAGCAAAGTTCAGAACCATGTTTCTGTGAATAACTTTTGAACCGTAAGTCACAGACGCTCGCTCTTGGCTGCATTCGTTTCAGCTCGTGGCAGCCAGTCTAAAAAACACAATCTTGGACTTCTCTGGATGTTTCCCAGGCGAGCTATTGGCAGCATGTTCAGAACCACTGTTTCTGAGGCTAATTCTTGAACCGTGTCATAGACGCTCGATCTTGGCGGCATTCGTCTCAGCGCCTGGCAATTAGTATAGAAGCACTGTTTCCCACTGTTTCTGAGGCTAATTCTTGAACCGTAAGTCATAGACGCTCGATCTTGGCGGCATTTGTTTAAGCGCCTGCCAATTAGTATAGAAGCACTGTTTCCCACTGTTTCTGAGGCTAATTCTTGAACCGTAAGTCATAGACGCTAGATCTTGGCGGCATTCGTCTCAGCGCCTGGCAATTAGTATAGAAGCACTGTATTTGACTTCTATGGATGTTTCCCAGGCGAGCTATTGACAAGCAAATCCTAGACGCTCGATCTTGGTTATTTTCGCTTTCGCGGCTGGCAGCAAAGTTCAGAACCATGTTTCTGTGAATAACTTTTGAACCGTAAGTCACAGACGCTCGCTCTTGGCTGCATTCGTTTCAGCTCGTGGCAGCCAGTCTAAAAAACACAATCTTGGACTTCTCTGGATGTTTCCCAGGCGAGCTATTGGCAGCATGTTCAGAACCACTGTTTCTGAGGCTAATTCTTGAACCGTAAGTCATAGACGCTCGATCTTGGCGGCATTCGTCTCAGCGCCTGGCAATTAGTATAGAAGCACTGTTTCCCACTGTTTCTGAGGCTAATTCTTGAACCGTAAGTCATAGACGCTCAATCTTGGCGGCATTCGTCTCAGCACCTGGCAATTAGTATAGAAGCACTGTCTTTGACTTCTCTGGATGTTTCCCAGGCGAGCTATTGACAAGTAAATCCTAGACGCTCGATCTTGGTTATTTTCGCTTTCGCGGCTGGCAGCAAAGTTCAGAACCATGTTTCTGTGAATAACTTTTGAACCGTAAGTCACAGACGCTCGCTCTTGGCTGAATTCGTTTCAGCTCGTGGCAGCCAGTCTAAAAAACACTATCTTGGACTTCTCTGGATGTTTCCCAGGCGAGCTATTGGCAGCATGTTCAGAACCACTGTTTCTGAAGCTAATTCTTGAACCGTGTCATAGACGCTCGATCTTGGCGGCATTCGTCTCAGCGCCTGGCAATTAGTATAGAAGCACTGTTTCCCACTGTTTCTGAGGCTAATTCTTGAACCGTAAGTCATAGACGCTAGATCTTGGCGGCATTCGTCTCAGCGCCTGGCAATTAGTATAGAAGCACTGTCTTTGACTTCTCTGGATGTTTCCCAGGCGAGCTATTGACAAGTAAATCCTAGACGCTCGATCTTGGTTATTTTCGCTTTCGCGGCTGGCAGCAAAGTTCAGAACCATGTTTCTGTGAATAACTTTTGAACCGTAAGTCACAGACGCTCGCTCTTGGCTGCATTCGTTTCAGCTCGTGGCAGCCAGTCTAAAAAACACAATCTTGGACTTCTCTGGATGTTTCCCAGGCGAGCTATTGGCAGCATGTTCAGAACCACTGTTTCTGAGGCTAATTCTTGAACCGTGTCATAGACGCTCGATCTTGGCGGCATTCGTCTCAGCGCCTGGCAATTAGTATAGAAGCACTGTTTCCCACTGTTTCTGAGGCTAATTCTTGAACCGTAAGTCATAGACGCTCGATCTTGGCGGCATTTGTTTAAGCGCCTGCCAATTAGTATAGAAGCACTGTTTCCCACTGTTTCTGAGGCTAATTCTTGAACCGTAAGTCATAGACGCTAGATCTTGGCGGCATTCGTCTCAGCGCCTGGCAATTAGTATAGAAGCACTGTATTTGACTTCTATGGATGTTTCCCAGGCGAGCTATTGACAAGCAAATCCTAGACGCTCGATCTTGGTTATTTTCGCTTTCGCGGCTGGCAGCAAAGTTCAGAACCATGTTTCTGTGAATAACTTTTGAACCGTAAGTCACAGACGCTCGCTCTTGGCTGCATTCGTTTCAGCTCGTGGCAGCCAGTCTAAAAAACACAATCTTGGACTTCTCTGGATGTTTCCCAGGCGAGCTATTGGCAGCATGTTCAGAACCACTGTTTCTGAGGCTAATTCTTGAACCGTAAGTCATAGACGCTCGATCTTGGCGGCATTCGTCTCAGCGCCAGGCAATTAGTATAGAAGCACTGTTTCCCACTGTTTCTGAGGCTAATTCTTGAACCGTAAGTCATAGACGCTCAATCTTGGCGGCATTCGTCTTAGCACCTGGCAATTAGAATAGAAGCACTGTCTTTGACTTCTCTGGATGTTTCCCAGGCGAGCTATTGACAAGTAAATCCTAGACGCTCGATCTTGGTTATTTTCGCTTTCGCGGCTGGCAGCAAAGTTCAGAACCATGTTTCTGTGAATAACTTTTGAACCGTAAGTCACAGACGCTCGCTCTTGGCTGCATTCGTTTCAGCTCGTGGCAGCCAGTCTAAAAAACACTATCTTGGACTTCTCTGGATGTTTCCCAGGCGAGCTATTGGCAGCATGTTCAGAACCACTGTTTCTGAAGCTAATTCTTGAACCGTGTCATAGACGCTCGATCTTGGCGGCATTCGTCTCAGCGCCTGGCAATTAGTATAGAAGCACTGTTTCCCACTGTTTCTGAGGCTAATTCTTGAACCGTAAGTCATAGACGCTAGATCTTGGCGGCATTCGTCTCAGCGCCTGGCAATTAGTATAGAAGCACTGTCTTTGACTTCTCTGGATGTTTCCCAGGCGAGCTATTGACAAGTAAATCCTAGACGCTCGATCTTGGTTATTTTCGCTTTCGCGGCTGGCAGCAAAGTTCAGAACCATGTTTCTGTGAATAACTCTTGAACCGTAAGTCACAGACGCTCGCTCTTGGCTGCATTCGTTTCAGCTCGTGGCAGCCAGTCTAAAAAACACAATCTTGGACTTCTCTGGATGTTTCCCAGGCGAGCTATTGGCAGCATGTTCAGAACCACTGTTTCTGAGGCTAATTCTTGAACCGTAAGTCATAGACGCTCGCTCTTGGCGGCATTCGTCTCAGCGCCTGGCAATTAGTATAGAAGCACTGTTTCCCACTGTTTCTGAGGCTAATTCTTGAACCGTAAGTCATAGACGCTCGATCTTGGCGGCATTTGTTTAAGCGCCTGCCAATTAGTATAGAAGCACTGTTTCCCACTGTTTCTGAGGCTAATTCTTGAACCGTAAGTCATAGACGCTAGATCTTGGCGGCATTCGTCTCAGCGCCTGGCAATTAGTATAGAAGCACTGTATTTGACTTCTATGGATGTTTCCCAGGCGAGCTATTGACAAGCAAATCCTAGACGCTCGATCTTGGTTATTTTCGCTTTCGCGGCTGGCAGCAAAGTTCAGAACCATGTTTCTGTGAATAACTTTTGAACCGTAAGTCACAGACGCTCGCTCTTGGCTGCATTCGTTTCAGCTCGTGGCAGCCAGTCTAAAAAACACTATATTTGACTTCTCTGGATGTTTCCCAGGCGAGCTATTGGCAGCATGTTCAGAACCACTGTTTCTGAGGCTAATTCTTGAACCGTGTCATAGACGCTCGATCTTGGCGGCATTCGTCTCAGCGCCTGGCAATTAGTATAGAAGCACTGTTTCCCACTGTTTCTGAGGCTAATTCTTGAACCGTAAGTCATAAACGCTCGATCTTGGCGGCATTTGTTTAAGCGCCTGCCAATTAGAATAGAAGCACTGTTTCCCACTGTTTCTGAGGCTAATTCTTGAACCGTAAGTCATAGACGCTAGATCTTGGCGGCATTCGTCTCAGCGCCTGGCAATTAGTATATAAGCACTGTATTTGACTTCTATGGATGTTTCCCAGGCGAGCTATTGACAAGCAAATCCTAGACGCTCGATCTTGGTTATTTTCGCTTTCGCGGCTGGCAGCAAAGTTCAGAACCATGTTTCTGTGAATAACTTTTGAACCGTAAGTCACAGACGCTCGCTCTTGGCTGCATTCGTTTCAGCTCGTGGCAGCCAGTCTAAAAAACACTATCTTGGACTTCTCTGGATGTTTCCCAGGCGAGCTATTGGCAGCATGTTCAGAACCACTGTTTCTGAAGCTAATTCTTGAACCGTGTCATAGACGCTCGATCTTGGCGGCATTCGTCTCAGCGCCTGGCAATTAGTATAGAAGCACTGTTTCCCACTGTTTCTGAGGCTAATTCTTGAACCGTAAGTCATAGACGCTAGATCTTGGCGGCATTCGTCTCAGCGCCTGGCAATTAGTATAGAAGCACTGTCTTTGACTTCTCTGGATGTTTCCCAGGCGAGCTATTGACAAGTAAATCCTAGACGCTCGATCTTGGTTATTTTCGCTTTCGCGGCTGGCAGCAAAGTTCAGAACCATGTTTCTGTGAATAACTCTTGAACCGTAAGTCACAGACGCTCGCTCTTGGCTGCATTCGTTTCAGCTCGTGGCAGCCAGTCTAAAAAACACAATCTTGGACTTCTCTGGATGTTTCCCAGGCGAGCTATTGGCAGCATGTTCAGAACCACTGTTTCTGTGGCTAATTCTTGAACCGTAAGTCATAGACGCTCGCTCTTGGCGGCATTCGTCTCAGCGCCTGGCAAATAGTATAGAAGCACTGTTTCCCACTGTTTCTGAGGCTAATTCTTGAACCGTAAGTCATAGACGCTCGATCTTGGCGGCATTTGTTTAAGCGCCTGCCAATTAGTATAGAAGCACTGTTTCCCACTGTTTCTGAGGCTAATTCTTGAACCGTAAGTCATAGACGCTAGATCTTGGCGGCATTCGTCTCAGCGCCTGGCAATTAGTATAGAAGCACTGTCTTTGACTTCTCTGGATGTTTCCCAGGCGAGCTATTGACAAGTAAATCCTAGACGCTCGATCTTGGTTATTTTCGCTTTCGCGGCTGGCAGCAAAGTTCAGAACCATGTTTCTGTGAATAACTTTTGAACCGTAAGTCACAGACGCTCGCTCTTGGCTGCATTCGTTTCAGCTCGTGGCAGCCAGTCTAAAAAACACAATCTTGGACTTCTCTGGATGTTTCCCAGGCGAGCTATTGGCAGCATGTTCAGAACCACTGTTTCTGAGGCTAATTCTTGAACCGTAAGTCATAGACGCTCGATCTTGGCGGCATTCGTCTCAGCGCCTGGCAATTAGTATAGAAGCACTGTTTCCCACTGTTTCTGAGGCTAATTCTTGAACCGTAAGTCATAGACGCTCAATCTTGGCGGCATTCGTCTTAGCACCTGGCAATTAGTATAGAAGCACTGTCTTTGACTTCTCTGGATGTTTCCCAGGCGAGCTATTGACAAGTAAATCCTAGACGCTCGATCTTGGTTATTTTCGCTTTCGCGGCTGGCAGCAAAGTTCAGAACCATGTTTCTGTGAATAACTTTTGAACCGTAAGTCACAGACGCTCGCTCTTGGCTGCATTCGTTTCAGCTCGTGGCAGCCAGTCTAAAAAACACTATCTTGGACTTCTCTGGATGTTTCCCAGGCGAGCTATTGGCAGCATGTTCAGAACCACTGTTTCTGAAGCTAATTCTTGAACCGTGTCATAGACGCTCGATCTTGGCGGCATTCGTCTCAGCGCCTGGCAATTAGTATAGAAGCACTGTTTCCCACTGTTTCTGAGGCTAATTCTTGAACCGTAAGTCATAGACGCTAGATCTTGGCGGCATTCGTCTCAGCGCCTGGCAATTAGTATAGAAGCACTGTCTTTGACTTCTCTGGATGTTTCCCAGGCGAGCTATTGACAAGTAAATCCTAGACGCTCGATCTTGGTTATTTTCGCTTTCGCGGCTGGCAGCAAAGTTCAGAACCATGTTTCTGTGAATAACTCTTGAACCGTAAGTCACAGACGCTCGCTCTTGGCTGCATTCGTTTCAGCTCGTGGCAGCCAGTCTAAAAAACACAATCTTGGACTTCTCTGGATGTTTCCCAGGCGAGCTATTGGCAGCATGTTCAGAACCACTGTTTCTGAGGCTAATTCTTGAACCGTAAGTCATAGACGCTCGCTCTTGGCGGCATTCGTCTCAGCGCCTGGCAATTAGTATAGAAGCACTGTTTCCCACTGTTTCTGAGGCTAATTCTTGAACCGTAAGTCTTAGACGCTCGATCTTGGCGGCATTCGCCTCAGCGCCTGGCAATTAGTATAGAAGCACTGTCTTTGACTTCTCTGGATGTTTCCCAGGCGAGCTATTGACAAGTAAATCCTAGACGCTCGATCTTGGTTATTTTCGCTTTCGCGGCTGGCAGCAAAGTTCAGAACCATGTTTCTGTGAATAACTCTTGAACCGTAAGTCACAGACGCTCGCTCTTGGCTGCATTCGTTTCAGCTCGTGGCAGCCAGTCTAAAAAACACTATCTTGGACTTCTCTGGATGTTTCCCAGGCGAGTTATTGGCAGCATGTTCAGAACCACTGTTTCTGAGGCTAATTCTTGAACCGTAAGTCATAGACGCTCGATCTTGGCGGCATTTGTTTAAGCGCCTGCCAATTAGTATAGAAGCACTGTTTCCCACTGTTTCTGAGGCTAATTCTTGAACCGTAAGTCATAGACGCTACATCTTGGCGGCATTCGTCTCAGCGCCTGGCAATTAGTATAGAAGCACTGTATTTGACTTCTATGGATGTTTCCCAGGCGAGCTATTGACAAGTAAATCCTAGACGCTCGATCTTGGTTATTTTCGCTTTCGCGGCTGGCAGCAAAGTTCAGAACCATGTTTCTGTGAATAACTTTTGAACCGTAAGTCACAGACGCTCGCTCTTGGCTGCATTCGTTTCAGCTCGTGGCAGCCAGTCTAAAAAACACAATCTTGGACTTCTCTGGATGTTTCCCAGGCGAGCTATTGGCAGCATGTTCAGAACCACTGTTTCTGAGGCTAATTCTTGAACCGTAAGTCATAGACGCTCGATCTTGGCGGCATTCGTCTCAGCGCCTGGCAATTAGTATAGAAGCACTGTTTCCCACTGTTTCTGAGGCTAATTCTTGAACCGTAAGTCATAGACGCTCAATCTTGGCGGCATTCGTCTCAGCACCTGGCAATTAGTATAGAAGCACTGTCTTTGACTTCTCTGGATGTTTCCCAGGCGAGCTATTGACAAGTAAATCCTAGACGCTCGATCTTGGTTATTTTCGCTTTCGCGGCTGGCAGCAAAGTTCAGAACCATGTTTCTGTGAATAACTTTTGAACCGTAAGTCACAGACGCTCGCTCTTGGCTGAATTCGTTTCAGCTCGTGGCAGCCAGTCTAAAAAACACTATCTTGGACTTCTCTGGATGTTTCCCAGGCGAGCTATTGGCAGCATGTTCAGAACCACTGTTTCTGAAGCTAATTCTTGAACCGTGTCATAGACGCTCGATCTTGGCGGCATTCGTCTCAGCGCCTGGCAATTAGTATAGAAGCACTGTTTCCCACTGTTTCTGAGGCTAATTCTTGAACCGTAAGTCATAGACGCTAGATCTTGGCGGCATTCGTCTCAGCGCCTGGCAATTAGTATAGAAGCACTGTCTTTGACTTCTCTGGATGTTTCCCAGGCGAGCTATTGACAAGTAAATCCTAGACGCTCGATCTTGGTTATTTTCGCTTTCGCGGCTGGCAGCAAAGTTCAGAACCATGTTTCTGTGAATAACTTTTGAACCGTAAGTCACAGACGCTCGCTCTTGGCTGCATTCGTTTCAGCTCGTGGCAGCCAGTCTAAAAAACACAATCTTGGACTTCTCTGGATGTTTCCCAGGCGAGCTATTGGCAGCATGTTCAGAACCACTGTTTCTGAGGCTAATTCTTGAACCGTGTCATAGACGCTCGATCTTGGCGGCATTCGTCTCAGCGCCTGGCAATTAGTATAGAAGCACTGTTTCCCACTGTTTCTGGGGCTAATTCTTGAACCGTAAGTCATAGACGCTCGATCTTGGCGGCATTTGTTTAAGCGCCTGCCAATTAGTATAGAAGCACTGTTTCCCACTGTTTCTGAGGCTAATTCTTGAACCGTAAGTCATAGACGCTAGATCTTGGCGGCATTCGTCTCAGCGCCTGGCAATTAGTATAGAAGCACTGTATTTGACTTCTATGGATGTTTCCCAGGCGAGCTATTGACAAGCAAATCCTAGACGCTCGATCGTGGTTATTATCGCTTTCGCGGCTGGCAGCAAAGTTCAGAACCATGTTTCTGTGAATAACTTTTGAACCGTAAGTCACAGACGCTCGCTCTTGGCTGCATTCGTTTCAGCTCGTGGCAGCCAGTCTAAAAAACACTATATTTGACTTCTCTGGATGTTTCCCAGGCGAGCTATTGGCAGCATGTTCAGAACCACTGTTTCTGAGGCTAATTCTTGAACCGTGTCATAGACGCTCGATCTTGGCGGCATTCGTCTCAGCGCCTGGCAATTAGTATAGAAGCACTGTTTCCCACTGTTTCTGAGGCTAATTCTTGAACCGTAAGTCATAGACGCTCGATCTTGGCGGCATTTGTTTAAGCGCCTGCCAATTAGAATAGAAGCACTGTTTCCCACTGTTTCTGAGGCTAATTCTTGAACCGTAAGTCATAGACGCTAGATCTTGGCGGCATTCGTCTCAGCGCCTGGCAATTAGTATATAAGCACTGTATTTGACTTCTATGGATGTTTCCCAGGCGAGCTATTGACAAGCAAATCCTAGACGCTCGATCTTGGTTATTTTCGCTTTCGCGGCTGGCAGCAAAGTTCAGAACCATGTTTCTGTGAATAACTTTTGAACCGTAAGTCACAGACGCTCGCTCTTGGCTGCATTCGTTTCAGCTCGTGGCAGCCAGTCTAAAAAACACTATCTTGGACTTCTCTGGATGTTTCCCAGGCGAGCTATTGGCAGCATGTTCAGAACCACTGTTTCTGAAGCTAATTCTTGAACCGTGTCATAGACGCTCGATCTTGGCGGCATTCGTCTCAGCGCCTGGCAATTAGTATAGAAGCACTGTTTACCACTGTTTCTGAGGCTAATTCTTGAACCGTAAGTCATAGACGCTAGATCTTGGCGGCATTCGTCTCAGCGCCTGGCAATTAGTATAGAAGCACTGTCTTTGACTTCTCTGGATGTTTCCCAGGCGAGCTATTGACAAGTAAATCCTAGACGCTCGATCTTGGTTATTTTCGCTTTCGCGGCTGGCAGCAAAGTTCAGAACCATGTTTCTGTGAATAACTCTTGAACCGTAAGTCACAGACGCTCGCTCTTGGCTGCATTCGTTTCAGCTCGTGGCAGCCAGTCTAAAAAACACAATCTTGGACTTCTCTGGATGTTTCCCAGGCGAGCTATTGGCAGCATGTTCAGAACCACTGTTTCTGAGGCTAATTCTTGAACCGTAAGTCATAGACGCTCGCTCTTGGCGGCATTCGTCTCAGCGCCTGGCAATTAGTATAGAAGCACTGTTTCCCACTGTTTCTGAGGCTAATTCTTGAACCGTAAGTCATAGACGCTCGATCTTGGCGGCATTTGTTTAAGCGCCTGCCAATTAGTATAGAAGCACTGTTTCCCACTGTTTCTGAGGCTAATTCTTGAACCGTAAGTCATAGACGCTAGATCTTGGCGGCATTCGTCTCAGCGCCTGGCAATTAGTATAGAAGCACTGTATTTGACTTCTATGGATGTTTCCCAGGCGAGCTATTGACAAGCAAATCCTATACGCTCGATCTTGGTTATTTTCGCTTTCGCGGCTGGCAGCAAAGTTCAGAACCATGTTTCTGTGAATAACTTTTGAACCGTAAGTCACAGACGCTCGCTCTTGGCTGCATTCGTTTCAGCTCGTGGCAGCCAGTCTAAAAAACACAATCTTGGACTTCTCTGGATGTTTCCCAGGCGAGCTATTGGCAGCATGTTCAGAACCACTGTTTCTGAGGCTAATTCTTGAACCGTAAGTCATAGACGCTCGATCTTGGCGGCATTCGTCTCAGCGCCTGGCAATTAGTATAGAAGCACTGTTTCCCACTGTTTCTGAGGCTAATTCTTGAACCGTAAGTCATAGACGCTCAATCTTGGCGGCATTCGTCTTAGCACCTGGCAATTAGTATAGAAGCACTGTCTTTGACTTCTCTGGATGTTTCCCAGGCGAGCTATTGACAAGTAAATCCTAGACGCTCGATCTTGGTTATTTTCGCTTTCGCGGCTGGCAGCAAAGTTCAGAACCATGTTTCTGTGAATAACTTTTGAACCGTAAGTCACAGACGCTCGCTCTTGGCTGCATTCGTTTCAGCTCGTGGCAGCCAGTCTAAAAAACACTATCTTGGACTTCTCTGGATGTTTCCCAGGCGAGCTATTGGCAGCATGTTCAGAACCACTGTTTCTGAAGCTAATTCTTGAACCGTGTCATAGACGCTCGATCTTGGCGGCATTCGTCTCAGCGCCTGGCAATTAGTATAGAAGCACTGTTTCCCACTGTTTCTGAGGCTAATTCTTGAACCGTAAGTCATAGACGCTAGATCTTGGCGGCATTCGTCTCAGCGCCTGGCAATTAGTATAGAAGCACTGTCTTTGACTTCTCTGGATGTTTCCCAGGCGAGCTATTGACAAGTAAATCCTAGACGCTCGATCTTGGTTATTTTCGCTTTCGCGGCTGGCAGCAAAGTTCAGAACCATGTTTCTGTGAATAACTCTTGAACCGTAAGTCACAGACGCTCGCTCTTGGCTGCATTCGTTTCAGCTCGTGGCAGCCAGTCTAAAAAACACAATCTTGGACTTCTCTGGATGTTTCCCAGGCGAGCTATTGGCAGCATGTTCAGAACCACTGTTTCTGAGGCTAATTCTTGAACCGTAAGTCATAGACGCTCGCTCTTGGCGGCATTCGTCTCAGCGCCTGGCAATTAGTATAGAAGCACTGTTTCCCACTGTTTCTGAGGCTAATTCTTGAACCGTAAGTCTTAGACGCTCGATCTTGGCGGCATTCGTCTCAGCGCCTGGCAATTAGTATAGAAGCACTGTCTTTGACTTCTCTGGATGTTTCCCAGGCGAGCTATTGACAAGTAAATCCTAGACGCTCGATCTTGGTTATTTTCGCTTTCGCGGCTGGCAGCAAAGTTCAGAACCATGTTTCTGTGAATAACTCTTGAACCGTAAGTCACAGACGCTCGCTCTTGGCTGCATTCGTTTCAGCTCGTGGCAGCCAGTCTAAAAAACACTATCTTGGACTTCTCTGGATGTTTCCCAGGCGAGTTATTGGCAGCATGTTCAGAACCACTGTTTCTGAGGCTAATTCTTGAACCGTAAGTCATAGACGCTCGATCTTGGCGGCATTCGTCTCAGCGCCTGGCAATTAGTATGGAAGCACTATTTCCCACTGTTTCTGAGGCTAATTCTTGAACCGTAAGTCATAGACGCTCAATCTTGGCGGCATTCGTCTCAGCACCTGGCAATTAGTATAGAAGCACTGTCTTTGACTTCTCTGGATGTTTCCCAGGCGAGCTATTGACAAGTAAATCCTAGACGCTCGATCTTGGTTATTTTCGCTTTCGCGGCTGGCAGCAAAGTTCAGAACCATGTTTCTGTGAATAACTTTTGAACCGTAAGTCACAGACGCTCGCTCTTGGCTGCATTCGTTTCAGCTCGTGGCAGCCAGTCTAAAAAACACTATCTTTGACTTCTCTGGATGTTTCCCAGGCGAGCTATTGGCAGCATGTTCAGAACCACTGTTTCTGAGGCTAATTCTTAAACCGTGTCATAGACGCTCGATCTTGGCGGCATTCGTCTCAGCGCCTGGCAATTAGTATAGAAGCACTGTTTCCGAGGCTAATTCTTGAACCGTAAGTCATAGACGCTAGATCTTGGCGGCATTCGTTTCAGCGCCTGGCAATTAGTATAGAAGCACCGTCTTTGACTTCTCTGGATGTTTCCCAGGCGAGCTTTTGACAAGTAAATCCTAGACGCTCGATCTTGGTTATTTTCGCTTTCGCGGCTGGCAGCAAAGTTCAGAACCATGTTTCTGTGAATAACTTTTGAACCGTAAGTCACAGACGCTCGCTCTTGGCTGCATTCGTTTCAGCTCGTGGCAGCCAGTCTAAAAAACACAATCTTGGACTTCTCTGGATGTTTCCCAGGCAAGCTATTGGCAGCATGTTCAGAACCACTGTTTCTGAGGCTAATTCTTGAACCGTAAGTCATAGACGCTCGATCTTGGCGGCATTCGTCTCAGCGCCTGGCAATTAGTATAGAAGCACTGTTTCCCACTGTTTCTGAGGCTAATTCTTGAACCGTAAGTCATAGACGCTAGATCTTGGCGGCATTCGTCTCAGCGCCTGGCAATTAGTATAGAAGCACTGTCTTTGACTTCTCTGGATGTTTCCCAGGCGAGCTATTGACAAGTAAATCCTAGACGCTCGATCTTGGTTATTTTCGCTTTCGCGGCTGGCAGCAAAGTTCAGAACCATGTTTCTGTGAATAACTTTTGAACCGTAAGTCACAGACGCTCGCTCTTGGCTGCATTCGTTTCAGCTCGTGGCAGCCAGTCTAAAAAACACTATCTTTGACTTCTCTGGATGTTTCCCAGGCGAGCTATTGGCAGCATGTTCAGAACCACTGTTTCTGAGGCTAATTCTTGAACCGTAAGTCATAGACGCTCGCTCTTGGCGGCATTCGTCTCAGCGCCTGGCAGTTAGTATAGAAGCACTGTTTCCCACTGTTTCTGAGGCTAATTCTTGAACCGTAAGTCATAGACGCTAGATCTTGGCGGCATTCGTCTCAGCGCCTGGCAATTAGTATAGAAGCACTGTCTTTGACTTCTCTGGATGTTTCCCAGGCGAGCTATTGACAAGTAAATCCTAGACGCTCGATCTTGGTTATTTTCGCTTTCGCGGCTGGCAGCAAAGTTCAGAACCATGTTTCTGTGAATAACTCTTGAACCGTAAGTCACAGACGCTCGCTCTTGGCTGCATTCGTTTCAGCTCGTGGCAGCCAGTCTAAAAAACACTATCTTGGACTTCTCTTGATGTTTCCCAGGCGAGCTATTGGCAGCATGTTCAGAACCACTGTTTCTGAGGCTAATTATTGAACCGTAAGTCTTAGACGCTCGATCTTGGCGGCATTCGTCTCAACGCCTGGCAATTAGTATAGAAGCACTGTCTTTGACTTCTCTGGATGTTTCCCAGGCGAGCTATTGACAAGTAAATCCTAGACGCTCGATCTTGGTTATTTTCGCTTTCGTTTCGCGGCTGGCAGCAAAGTTCAGAACCAAGTTTCTGTGAATAACTCTTGAACCGTAAGTCACAGACGCTCGCTCTTGGCTGCATTCGTTTCAGCTCGTGGCAGCCAGTCTAAAAAACACTATCTTGGACTTCTCTGGATGTTTCCCAGGCGAGTTATTGGCAGCATGTTCAGAACCACTGTTTCTGAGGCTAATTCTTGAACCGTAAGTCATAGACGCTCGATCTTGGCGGCATTTGTTTAAGCGCCTGCCAATTAGTATAGAAGCACTGTTTCCCACTGTTTCTGAGGCTAATTCTTGAACCGTGAGTCATAGACGCTAGATCTTGGCGGCATTCGTCTCAGCGCCTGGCAATTAGTATAGAAGCACTGTATTTGACTTCTATGGATGTTTCCCAGGCGAGCTATTGACAAGTAAATCCTAGACGCTCGATCTTGGTTATTTTCGCTTTCGCGGCTGGCAGCAAAGTTCAGAACCATGTTTCTGTGAATAACTTTTGAACCGTAAGTCACAGACGCTCGCTCTTGGCTGCATTCGTTTCAGCTCGTGGCAGCCAGTCTAAAAAACACAATCTTGGACTTCTCTGGATGTTTCCCAGGCGAGCTATTGGCAGCATGTTCAGAACCACTGTTTCTGAGGCTAATTCTTGAACCGTAAGTCATAGACGCTCGATCTTGGCGGCATTCGTCTCAGCGCCTGGCAATTAGTATAGAAGCACTGTTTCCCACTGTTTCTGAGGCTAATTCTTGAACCGTAAGTCATAGACGCTCAATCTTGGCGGCATTCGTCTCAGCACCTGGCAATTAGTATAGAAGCACTGTCTTTGACTTCTCTGGATGTTTCCCAGGCGAGCTATTGACAAGTAAATCCTAGACGCTCGATCTTGGTTATTTTCGCTTTCGCGGCTGGCAGCAAAGTTCAGAACCATGTTTCTGTGAATAACTTTTGAACCGTAAGTCACAGACGCTCGCTCTTGGCTGCATTCGTTTCAGCTCGTGGCAGCCAGTCTAAAAAACACTATCTTTGACTTCTCTGGATGTTTCCCAGGCGAGCTATTGGCAGCATGTTCAGAACCACTGTTTCTGAGGCTAATTATTGAACCGTAAATCTTAGACGCTCGATCTTGGCGGCATTCATCTCAGCGCCTGGCAATTAGTATAGAAGCACTGTCTTTGACTTCTCTGGATGTTTCCCAGGCGAGCTATTGACAAGTAAATCCTAGACGCTCGATCTTGGTTATTTTCGCTTTCGCGGCTGGCAGCAAAGTTCAGAACCATGTTTCTGTGAATAACTCTTGAACCGTAAGTCACAGACGCTCGCTCTTGGCTGCATTCGTTTCAGCTCGTGGCAGCCAGTCTAAAAAACACTATCTTGGACTTCTCTTGATGTTTCCCAGGCGAGCTATTGGCAGCATGTTCAGAACCACTGTTTCTGAGGCTAATTATTGAACCGTAAGTCTTAGACGCTCGATCTTGGCGGCATTCGTCTCAGCGCCTGGCAATTAGTATAGAAGCACTGTCTTTGACTTCTCTGGATGTTTCCCAGGCGAGCTATTGACAAGTAAATCCTAGACGCTCGATCTTGGTTATTTTC